>NW_006430723.1:998986-1005901 GCF_000325575.1 Pteropus alecto
TGAAGCAATTTAATAGTCTGAACAAGATTAGAGAAAATATCTGTACTGTTAAAAGTGAGATAGATACCCAATCAATTAAATAGGTAAGGTGTTGTCGATGGCCTGGCTTCATCCCTGATTGCACCACTTACTGTGTGACCTTAGACAAGTGACTTAACCTCTCTGTGCCCCAGGCTCCTCATCTGTAAAATGGAGATGACAAGAACATTACCTAGTCACAGGGCTATTGAGAAGATGAGGAGGATAATCATGTACTCAGTGTCTGCAAGATGGTAAGTGCCAAGTATGGATCTGCTATTGTTATGATATGCTAAACACTTCCCCATTTCAAACAGTTCATCTAAAAAGATTCCTCAAGGCTCTTTATTTGGCAACTTTATCAAGTTTGTTCTGATTACTGCATTTATCTGACAGGCCCAGCAAGGCTAGCATCTGGGCATCTCAACTCTGGGATGTCAAGAGTGGAGGGTAGCAGGTTTGAGATGTGTGCATGGGACAAGCCATTCTCCCTAATGGACCAAGGCTCTGCTAATCGGAATGACACCAGCTGCCACATTTACCAGCCCTGGCACCCTTGAGAGGACCCAGTCCTTTCTACCACCTTGATGTGCTTTGGTTTCTGCCGAGGCTCTTGGCTCTTCTTGGGGGTCCGGTGGGAACAACTTCAAGCCCTTACTGTAAACACACCACCTCTACAGCATTTTGCAACCCTGACTGCACCAAAGAATTCTTAGAGAGCTTTATAAACTCCCTGTTCCCAGGCCAAGCCCCAGACCAATGGAATACAATGCTCCAGGGTAGGGCCTCAGCTTTAGAACATGTTTCACATCCCCAAGTGACTGCAAGATACAGCCAGGGCTGAGAACCAATTCTCTTCCTAGAAATGGTTCTGTTCCAGGTGGAGACAACACTGGGGTGTGCCTGGGTTCCTGAGGCCTGCCACTGAAGAAGGCTAAGGAAGCCCAAGACCTCAGAATTTCTCCAGGATCATAAAATCCAGGAAGCTTCCAAGTTCCAAGATTCTCCGGCCACTAAGGTGAGCTCACCTGGGCGCCAGGGCCTGACACCAGCCCTAGCATGCCCACGGCCTGCCATCATATGGCCCGACTCACTGGTGGTGGAGGAGACTGACTTTCCAATGTCGACCAAGGAGCGGTGGATGGGCTTTTTGGTTTGGTGACGGTGTTTCCTCAGAAGGACGTAGCTGACTCTCTCCCGGAGCTCCGGCCGCAGGAGGCCATCCTCGATTTGCTTCTCAATGACATCGTCTAGGTGGGAAACAAACATGCCTCATCGTGAGGAACAGAATGGCCAGGGATGTGGGGTCTCCAGTTCTATCTGTTATTTATGGGATTAAAAGTGAGCTAAAGGAGGCAGGGGATGTGGAAATAGTCCTGTCTTTGCCATAGACTATTGGAACTTGGGTAAATCATGAACCCTCAGCCTCCTCATATGTAAAAGGGTACGTGTGTGCTCGTGGGTATGTGTGTGTGCATATATCTATCAATTCTATTGTGAAAAGTAAATGAAACCATACACAACAAAGCGTTCTAAGAAGCACAGAAGTACTGTATTAAATGGTTTTAGTCCTAACATGAATTCTTTTTAGAAAAATATTTTGGGCAAAACACTTCTGGTGAACTTGAATGTGCTAGAACAAAAATCACAAACGTTTCAGAGACAATAAGGCAAGCCATCTTCTCCTTTTGGCACTCCACTGAATGAGAGGTAATTTCCTAAAGACGAATGATGAGCCCTTTACCCTGACGAGAAACAGGTCGCCATGGCAACAGGTGGCTTCAATCCACGCTAAGGAGCCGCTCTTCTTTTTGCTACGTTGCCAGATGGCATTTCAGAGGATGATCTTTTCCTCCATCGAACCTCTACGTATGACTGAAACTTGGAGCAACTGTAATGCCGCCTTGGGAGCATCAGACCCAAAGCCCTGTCTGCAGAATCAGGAAGGTTTCAGAGGTGGGAATGTCACATAGACCAAAGGTGGGCATGAGGCGGGAGGGGGAAGGGTTGCCCTGGTTTGCAGGACCTCAGTGGTCCTTGCCTCACCTATGATCTGTGGTAAGGAGCCACTGTCCAAATCAAGCAGCACTGTTCCCGTCTGCAGGCAGGTCCGGAGCTCGAAAAGGCTGTGCAAGGACAGTGTGGCCACATGGGGTTTACTCCAGCGTTCTCCTCCTTCCTCTACCTTTTCTTCAAACTTTATCCACCTGGAAGAAGTAAGGATGGGGTTCAGCATGGCCAGCACCCTCAGGAGGAGCCCCTAGCTGGGTCTCCTCAGGAGAGGGGTGCTGGCCTGCAAGCCACGATGTTGGGGCATTGGTTCTAGACTCACAGGCAGAGGATCTCTTGGCGACCCCCTCACTCTTTGTCCCATTCCTCACGCTCAGGGCAAAGTGGCATCCAGAGAATGACCATAAATGGGCACGAGGGATCTTTTTAGTGTGGTGGAAATGTTCCAAAATTAGATGGTTGCGCAACTTTGTACATTTATTGAAAACCATTTAACCGTACACTTAAAATGAGGGAACTTTATGGTATCCTATAACAACAAAGCTGTTTTTAAAAAAGTTTCAACTGGAACCTGGTTACCCGGGGCTGGTCACACACGTGTTCAGTGTCTGCTTTATGGCTGTGGTTTGCAGGGAGGAGCAGGGACAGCAGGGTCTGAGGTTTCTAAGTATCCACTCTGGATTTTGGTTCTGAATGTTCAGGTTGAAGTTCAAATGTCATCTGGGGAAGGAAAGAAATTAAACCAAGGATGTGTAGGAATTTGTCCTGTGTAGAAGCCTTGGAATCACAAGCGGGGTGGCGGGAGGCCAGGTGGGATGGCCTTGTATAGCTGCAGCACCCGCCTATGCCTCCCTTACAGAGGGCAGCACCAGGTGGCCTGGAGAACGAGGTCCCCTCGCTCAGCCCTGTGAGATGTCAACCCCGAATGAGTGGGGAGCTTTAAGCTATTCCGATCAAAATCCTAAGGTAGTATTTTTGGAACATGACTATCCAATTCTAAAGTTTCTCTGAAAAAGGGAGTGTCTGAGAATGGTTGGAGAAAGTCTCCAAAAGGAGAATGGGGATAGGACATGCTTCCGGCAGATGTAAAAACGTGATGAAAAAATTGAGTGATTAAAACAGTGTGATTCCAGTCTGGATACAGACAAGGATCACAGGACAACAGTCCAGAAACAGACTTGGGCTTCCACAAGAACGTGGGTTTTGATGGAGGAGTTGTTTCAAAGACGACCAACCTAAAAATAAGAAATTACTTTTCGCCGACTTCTCACCAAACGCAGTATTAACTTCTTCATAGATTAAAGTCTAAACATAAAAATAAATCTATAATGGAATATTATTGAGCTTTAAAAAGGAAGGAAATTTTGACACATGCTACAACATGGACAAAACTTGAAGACATTGTCCTAGGTGAAATAAGCCAGTCATAAAAGGCAAAGACTGTATGATTCCAGTTTTATGAAAGACCCAGAGTAGTTGAATTCATAGAGAAAGTAGAATGGTGTGTGTACCAGGGCTGAAGTGATCGGAGGAGTGGGTGTTCCTGTTTAATGGGTATAGAGTTTCAATTTTACGAGAGAAAATCGTTCTGGAAATAAATGATGGTGATGGTTGCACAATAGTATGAATGTACTTACTGCCACTGAACTGTACGCTTAAAAATGGTTAAAATGCTAAAGTTTATGTTATGTATGTTTTATCACAATTAAAATATATAAATACAAACATTTAAATCTATAAGCAAAAATATAAATATAATAGAAGAGAATATAGGAGAGTATTCTTATATTCTTGGCTGTGGAGATAGAATGCTAAACAAAATATAAAACCATAAAGGAAAAATGATTATATTTCATAACAAAAAAATAGACTTCTGTATAACGAAATAAGACAAATGAAGTTCAAAGAAATACAACATACTGGAAAAATATTTGCAACAAACAGAGCATCAAAGGACTGATACTTATAATATAACAAAACTCCTTTACACCAATAAGAAAAACTCAAATTATCCAGCTGAAAAGTGAACAATTCTGAAAAGACATAAAAATGGCCTGTAAACATATAAAAAGATGCTCAAGTTTACTAGTAATTAAGGATGTTTAAATTACTGCAAGTGAAATAACATTCTTCACTTTACGTATTGGCAAAAATTAAAAAGACTAAAAACTTCCTGTGTTGGTGAAAACAGGGGCGGGGGGTGGGGGAGTGAGAATTTAATTACTGAATGTATGTATATAGTATATGTATGTATCTATACACTGTATATATGTGTATAGTATATTACATATATACTATACATATGTACATACTGTATATATATAGTGTATACATGTATAAATGTATGTATATACTATATGTATTTAAATAAAATGCATATATACAGTGTATGCATGTATATAGTGCATGTATGTATACAGTGTATGTATGTACATGGTAGCAAAACAGCCTTCTTGGTGTGGGAGATTGGGCAGCTTCTTTGGACATTTAGCGTGCATGTCTTTTGACCCAGTGGTTCCACTTCTGAGAGATTATCACAGGAATATCATTATACAGCTGTACACAGTAGCATGAATACCAGGATGGTCACTGCAGCTTTCCTTGCTAGGGTGAAGAGATGGAAACCACCAGTTTTCAGCAGAGTCAAGGTCACATGCATTCCCTATGTTCATGATTCAGAATATCCCTCAGAGGCAAAAAGTCTGTGGATTAACCATGCATGCTGACAAGATAGATAGTACCATGTCAATATATCTCACACACACACACACACACACACACGCGCGCACACACACACCTTTGTGTGTGTGTGTGCATGTGTGTCTGAAAATGCCCAGTAGAAAATTTGGAAAGATACCTGATCAATGATTAACAGTGGTTACTTCTGAAGAGAGAGATGGGATTGCTGGCAAGGGATATTTAAGTGACTTTCACTTTATTTGGGTTAATTAGTATAGTAAGAGAGCAGACAATCAGGTTTCAAATCCCAGCTCCATTAATTACTAGTTGTGGACCATGGGCAAGTTGCTTAATCTCTCATCACCTTTGTTTCTTTTAGGAATAATAATAGTAGATAGCAATTACTGACACCATAGTATCTAAAAGACATCCTTTCATGTTTATAAAATTCATATCATTTTAAAGGCTCTTTAGTATTCTACATGAATGAATCATAATTGATATGAATAATCCTCACTTCGTGAACATTTATTTAGATTATTTCTAATTATTCTTCATTATAAACAAGGCTGGCTTGACTATCCTTGGCCCCTGCCCAATATTTCCTTGGATAAATTCTCAGAGGTGGAATTGCTGTGTCTGCATATTTATAAGTATATACGTTGTCAAACTGTTCTCCAGCAAGCTTGTGCCATTTTACACTTTCCCCAATGTTTAGGAGACCTCACATTTTTCTTTAAAGTCTCTCAAACTCTACCATTGTCATTCTTTTTCACCTTTGTTCATTTGGTAATTGAAAAATCATATCACATTTCTATTTATTTTGATTACTAGTGAGGTTGAAATCTTTTCCTTTGCCAGATTCCCTCTTTACACGATTGTGTGAGTACTTTGCATTATCAATATTTAACATCCTGACTTAATATCTTTATTTGAGACCAGTTAGCCAGGCACCTAGTGGGGCCTCGGGGGTTTGAATGAATACAGTGTGGGGAGGTTGGATTAGAGGGGACCTGGGAGGTGAAGACCTAAAACACGGGGTCTGGAGCAGAGACCACACAGACACTTGCCTGGGAGACTTAGCAGTGTTGTTGACTTTTTAAATGGAGAAATCTATTTGGGAGGGCATTATTTAAAATATGGTATATCTAAGTCTGCATGATACCAATACAAAGTTTTTTAAAAAGTGTATTAACATAAGAGTTTGCAAAGAAGAAATCAAAGGACAAGTCCAAATATTGTGGTTGAAAGGATGCTCACCTTCTCCCTGAGAGTCTTTCTTCTATTCAAGCAATCACATTCCTCTTTTTCCCCTCAAAAATACACAAGATAAGTTATACTGTTATCTTGCACTGAAGACCCTTTTGCTACTCCATGGCCTTACTTAATCCACTCAAAAGTGATATGTTCCAATGCATGGGTCACTTGACTTGATTTCTCTCTACATTGTCTCATAAACATCCTGGGATACATTCTCGGACAGCTCTCTCCCTGACATCCCATTCTTCAGCTTTTTGCCTTTACAAATGCACCTCCACCTGGAAGGAGAGGGTGAGAGCATGCCTCCTCTTTGAGACATCCTCTATCAACTCCAGATAACAAGAGCCATGGGTCCTCCCCACCTCCCAGAACTTCAACTGTTTGTACTGTGTTACTTACCCACAAAACAGCTCTATACACAAACAGATGAGGGCACCAACCCACTTGAGCACAGACTGCAGAAAAGCAAAGTTACCTATTCTCAAGTTCAGGGTAATATCAAAACTAGACTCCTACTACAGGCATCCCCTTGAGAACTCGATTTCCAAAAATTCTGAGATACTTGACAGCTTCACTAGGGACACCTCTTCAGTCCTCCTTGCAACTATTTTGGGACTACAGACGGTTGAAACAGCAAGCCTGCAACCTGGAACTTGAGTTTGTGTTTTTAATAGCTACAGCTAGAAATTGAACTCACTTTTCATCTTGAGTGGAACATGGAAACATGGAGGACCCAAGACCTGTAGCACTGTTTTTCAGCTTTGGCTGCCTATTAGAATTGCCTGGGAAGATCTTAAAAATACTGCCTGGATGTTTGCCTCATCAGGAGGGTGGCCTGGCCATGGAAGCTCCCAGGTTATTTGACTGAGTATTGAGGGTTGAGGAGCCTTTGCTATATAAAACTGTGCCTGCTTTGAGATAGTCTGAGATCCCAGTGTGGGCAAGCCA
>NW_006430723.1:1006004-1051587 GCF_000325575.1 Pteropus alecto
CTCTGAGAACACCAGCCGAAAGGGTGGAACTGGTTCTCCAGAGCCTCCTTCCTAGCATGGCCATTCCATACTTTTGTTTCTCCGATTTTATAACTGGAGTACATACTCTACACCAGTGCATGTCGAACTTTAATGCACATACAAATCACCTGGAGATCTTGTTAAAATGCAGATTCTGATTCAGCAGGTATGGGATGGGGTCACAATTCTGCATTTCTGATGAGCTCCTGGGCATGCTGACACTGAAGGTCTGCTGGTCACCTTTAAGGATCATGGGTCTATACAATAGAATGTCCTCTTTCTTCTGTTTTCCAGATTCAATCCCTTCTTTCTCAATTGCCCAGCAAGAGTGCCACTTCTTTTAAAAGCCTCTCCCAGTTATCCTGCTTATTTCTCCTATAATGAATACATAGGACAATGTTCTCAATCTGAAGCATGCATCAGTATCACCTGGAAGGTTTGTGAAAATACAGATTACTAGGCCCCACCCCAGAGTTTCTGATTTCATGGGTCTGGGGTGAAGGTGGGGGAGTGCCAAGAATTTGGGCTTTCCTAACGAGTTCCCAGGTGCCACTGTTGCTGCCCATCCAGGGACCACACTCTGAAATTCATAGTCCTGAGACGATGATTCTTAAACTTGGTTGCACATAAAAATACCTAACATGCTTAAATTCTATAAGTCTAGATCATATCATAGACCAGTTTATACCAGAATATCTGAGTGGGACCCAGGCAACTCTGCTACAGCCTGTTCCAGGTAAAATCCCTGACTTCTGGGGCTCAAGGGCTAAAATAACAATTAATTATAGACAATTGTGTTTCCTGGTTGTTTGCTATAAACAGATGGTCCCTGACTTATGATGGTTCGACTTAATGATTTTTTGACTTTACAGTGGTGTGAAAGCAATAGCATTCAGTAGAAACTGTACTTTAAATTTTGATCTCTTTCCAGGCTAGTGATATACGTTATGAAACTCTCTAATGCCACTGGGCAGCAGCAATGAGCCTCGGCTCGCAGTCAGCCATGTAATCAATCATCAGGGTAAACAACTGATAACTCTACAGTGTATTGTACTGTCAGCATTTTTTGGATATTGTGTTTTGTGTTTTTACATCCATCATATCCAAAAAATGCCCATCTGTGTCTGATGCTTCTGGTGAGAAGAAAAGGAAGGGTATTTACTCTTGAGATGACACTAAAGATAACTGCCCAGCTGTAAACTAAGGTGAGTGTTCTGAGCGCATTTTAGGTAGCCTAGGCTTAAGCTATGATGTTCAATAAATTAGGCGTATTAAATGCATTTTTGACTTACGATATTTTCAACTTATGAGGGGTTTATTAAAACTTAATCCCATGATAAGTCGAGAAGCATCTGTACCTGCCTCCCCAAACAGACATCAAGTTTCTTGAGAATGGAGAATGTTTCTTATCTGATGTCCCAAATGGTCCCCTACCCAGAGCAGCCCTCATTAACTGCTCATTCCCTCTTCTTGAGGGAACTGATCACTGTGAGTGAAGTCTGGCTGTGAGGAACTGACTGGGGAAATGAAGCTCATCAATTGTGGGGTTGAAGAGTGTTTTAAAATACACAGAATGATCTAGCGATCATCACAGTTCAGGAATGTCACAGACATACACACAAAAATTAGGTGGGCAGAAGCTGCCTCCTGATGGAAGTAGACACCACCGCCTGTGAAACAGTCTTGTGAAAAAGTCAGACAGAAATCAGATAAGCCTGGACCCAACTATTACTTTAGAGGAAATATAGGGACAGAGGAATGTGTTAAACGCCACCACGGGGACGCAATGAACAAAATCCAGAATGTGGAAACCCGCACAGGACAAATGGTGCTGTTTCTTTAGTAGTAACAACAACTATGAGGGGAAAATAAAGGAAGAAGAACCTGTAGATTAAACATGGCTTAAAAGACATGTCTCTGAAATGCAATGTGATCAATTATATTTAAAAATATGAGATGATCTGTAAATATGGACACTGCCTGGATAATTTGATGAAAATAAAGAATTACCGTCATTTTAAAAAAGATGGACAGTGCTATTATGGTTGTGATAAAAAGAAAGAGGCCCTTATCCAAAAGAATTGAAAACAGGGTCTTGAAGATATATGCACCTCCATGTTTATAGCAGCATTAATCACAACAGCAAAAATGTGGAAGCAACCTAGGTGCCCACCAATGGATGAATGAATAAGCAAAATGCGGTACATGCATACAGTGGAATATTATTGAATCTTAGAAAGGAAATTCTGACATATCTTACAACATGCATGAACCTTGAGAACATCGTGCTAAGTAAAATAAGCCAGTCGTGAAAGGCAAATACTGTATGATTCCAGTTATATGAGACATTCAGAGTTGTCAAAATCAGAGACAGAAAAGAATAGTTTCCAGGGCCTGAGTGAGGTGGGGTGGGAGAGAAAATTATTGTTTAATGGGTACCGAGTTTCAGCTTCATAAGATAAAAAGAGCTATGGAGATGGGTGGTGGTGACGGCTACACAGCATTATGAACGTGTTTAATACCACTAAAATATACACTTAATATAGTTAGGATGGTAAATTTTATGGTAAGTGTATTTTACCACAATAAAAAAAATTGGAAAAGGAAGAGACCTTATCTTTTAGAGACACGTACTGAAATATTTACAGATGGGATGATATGGTGTCTGAGATTTGTGTCAGCATGATCCAGTCTGGGTCTGGGTAATGGGCAGGGATAGAGACACGAGAGCGGCCATGAGTTAGCCAGTACCCATTGACTCTGGGTGATGGGTACATGGCGGTTCATTCCACTACATACTACTTTTGTATAAATTTGAATTTTCCATAATAAAATGTTTAACCACTTTTAAGAATGAATAAAGGAATGGGCTCTTTAAAAAGCCCCCACCCAAAGCCAGGTTTGAACTCTTTGAAGTCTGGTAAAAGAGTTAATGTGTACTTCTAAGCAACTCATTGCAAAGTGACCTTGATGCCACGGTTGGCTTCAAAAAGTGGAGAATTAGAGTTGGCGAAGCAGGTCAAGTAGAAAGAAAATCTCCGGGCTGGAAAAGGACTCTCAGGGATTTTGTCTGGGCCGGAGCAGGGCAGGGTGCCAGGTGCCCCTCTCCCAGCCGGGAAGGAGCTAAACAGAATCTCGAAGTCACATGTTACAGAAAGCAGTTCTCTGTCACGCAAAGAGGGTCCATTACTGAGGCCTTTCCTGTGACTAGTAACTCAGTCACAGACACAATTAGAATCGGTTAAATACCCAGGGCGGTGGAAAGCATATGGGGCAAGCTACCAGGTGCAGCCAAGACTTTCCAACGCTCAAACCATGGGATGTGAGAAGAAGAGGGAGGGAGGTTCTGCTTAAAGGAGGGTCTGGAAAAGGCTGAAAATGGAGAGACCTGAATTCTAGTTCCATCTTCTGATGGAGACTTAAATTATAACCCCTGCTCACCCTTCCCTGGCTGGCATATGTATCTGCGGCTCTCAACCTCAGCTGCCTCAGACCATCTGGGAGCTTTTAACAAATTTCTACATCTGGGCTGAACCCCAGACTAATGACATGAGAATCCCAGGGGCCTGAGAATCAGGCATCAATGCTTTTTAAAAAGAAGACACAGATCTTTGAGGAGACAAAACAAGGAGTGGGCCATTATGTGAAGTTAGACAAGAATAAAATCTGGAGACTTTAAATAAACATGTGATTGGGGTGAAGGTCCTTTCTGTACTTATTTTGCATATCATTATCATTAAATCGTGTCCTGGCTAATTTGTTTGCAAAAATTCCCCTTAGGATATGCTAATTTTAAAGATTTTTTTAAAACGTAATCTATAGAATGCATCCTTTAGCCTTGGGGTTATGTTGCCTCTAAACATTCGTTTTAAGACATATTTGTGTGAATTTGTTTCTTAGATGAGGTTAAGTTCACTCACCTAAAAGTTGTGAAGCACACACTCACAATGTGGTAATTCTCTATCTACGTGGACTCACTGACTTTATTCTGTACTCTCCCAGCCCCACCCCATCACTCATCACCCTAACACTTGACATCCATGTACTAGTTACAAAGCGTCAAGACATGGTGTTTTCGCTTTCTGCCTAAGGCCCGTTGGTAATACATTTTCTGACTTTAACAGATTCATTTCTTAAAAGTAATACGAATGTGAGTTTTTTTCCCATTATCTAGGAAAGCTATCTAACTTCACATCGAGTCATATCAGGGACCTGAATTTTCCAGCAGAAACCAAAGGCGAGTGTGAATTCTCTTATGGGTCAATGAAGACTTTTCCTAGAGATGTCTAAGGAACCATCAGATATTCCCATAGTTCAGTCTTTGACAGAGACACTTTATGATTTAGGGAAGGAAAGCTTTTCAATAGGGCACCTCCTAAGCAAATTCTTCCCCTTTTCTATAATTTATTTGGCAAATTCTCACTACATATTGACAAGCACATGCATTAAAATATGTATGTGAAATAATGTAAAAAGTTATTTCTACAATTGATTAAAACTATACATGTGGTGTGTATGTTAACAAATCAAACCTGACAGTGAATTTAAAAGACTGTAAAGTATAAAGGACTGAGTGGGTAGGCATGGGTCAAGGGTCAACAGACATATACAAAAGTTTAAAAGGTACCAGGAGGACCTGATGAGCAACAGAAAGTCCTCACAGGCATCTTGGGGTATCTACTCCAGACCACATCCAGAAATTTGTCTTCTTATTGTCCCAGAGATGATTAGGTACAAGGATATTAACTAATGCCTACCAGGTTCACAGGGGTTGATGTATAAACCCACGGGCCAATTTATTTAATTTACGATGAGACGTACAACAGATATAGGAGTTAGTTACATCTTATAGCCCTTGCATTCTCTCATTATAGGAAGACCTATAGAGAAAGTTAAATTATCATCAGAAGGATATAGAATCAGAATAAGGCCCATTCAAATGTTTAATATACTCAGGATAAGATGTCTAGAATCTTTCAACTTTACAAATGAGATTTGCCTGGGACTGGGACCAGACAGATGGGGACCTCTGTCTTAGACTATTTGGAATTAACCCTCCAGGCTTCCATGGCTGACTAACTCCCTGTGATTGAAAGTCTTTCCTTGTGCTGGCCTAAGAGTCTCCTCTAAGAGCCTTCACTTATGCAGTGCAATCTGGGCACTACTGGAAAACTATGTCTCAGAAAGTGCACCCAGTGGTCAGCTGGGTCTATGCTTCAAGCTCATGCATGTGGTGAGGGTCAGTCCTGCTCCACATCATGTCTTCATTCAGGGGTGAGGAGGAGCCCACAACTAAGTGAATGCCACTTGTCTGTGTCCAAGAGGTGTTTGTAATCCCCCCATGGGACTGTCATTTATAGACTCGTCAGTCTCCCTCGGAACCTGCTGGCACCTTCCCCTCACTGCCCCTCAGGAGAGGCCTTCTCCTCCACTTGAATGCTGTCTCTTCCACCTCTGCTATTCAGGAGCTACTTCAAAGGCCACCTCCTGCATGACAGAGCCTCCTTAGGGGCCCAGATTGAAGAGACAGCTCCTTCCTGACTCCCACTGCATTTTGTGCCTGTCATCACATAGCACAATAATACCAAAATGGCTAAAGCTTACTGAGCACTTTCTATGTGTCAGGCACTATACTAAGACTTCACATGCATTATCTCATTTAATCTTCAACTCAATCCCATAAGGTAGGTCGTGGCTATTTTCATTGTACAGGTGAGGAAACCAAGACTCTTAGAGGATAAGGAACCTGCTCAAGGTCATGCAGCTTATAAGAGATACGGTTTGAGGGCAAGTCTTTTGACTCCAGAGTTGTGTTCTCACCGCTTCACACATATCACCATGGGATTTAGTTATCTGTTTATGTGAACACATTCCTGTCTTTTACGGTGGATCGGGGGTCAAAAACCATGCCTTATGCACTAAATATAAGAGCCTGTTTTCATATGGCCAACTAGCTGAGAATGGTTTTTACATTTTTAAAGGAGTGTAAAAAAGGATAAGGAGAAGAGCAACGATAAATTATATATGAGCAAAAAGCTTAAAATATTTACTATCTGGTCTATGGAAGATGTTTGTTGACACCTGCACTAGATCATAGGCACTTTGAGAACAGATTCATGTCTTATTCATTTAAATTCTCCCAAGGACCTAAAACCTAACATCCCCTGAAATGATTTTAGAATGAAAGAAAGAAAGGCACGGATAAGACATTTTCCAAGTCCTCCCAGACCCATAGGTTAGAGCTTCTATTTTTCTTCTGCACTAGAGACTGATGTAGAGCTGCAGTGACATCAGTGAATGTCCATGTGCAAAGATAGGGTGTGATCTCTGAGGTGCTTGCCCAAGAAGGGGATGGGTTTGCAAAATGTTATCACCTGTACTTTCATGGATGATATGAAAAATTCCGGAAGTTCTGGTCGGCATAAGAACTGCAACTGTAGCCAAAGAATAGATTACATATAGTGCATATCTTCACTACTACATATGCCAAAAAATATACTCAGGGTGTCTGTTCTGCTGCCATCCGTGGGGATGTGCTCCCCAGGCTATGGCCAGCCCTCCCCATACCTCCCTGTAACTCTGATCTGGGTCATAGTGATGAAACGACCAAAATTGGGCAAATCAGACTCTCTTTGAAGAATTAGGAATTGGCGATGAGGAGCAGCCAGGTACTCTGGCACAGTCCCTTGAATAGAGTAGATGTAAACATGGAGGCTAAGGAATGACTAAGGTCAGGAGTCTAAAGAAGATGCCCAGATAGAGGCAGAGATCAGAAATGGAGAAAGAGGACAGCTTGGTTTCCCAGGTCCAGCCCTTGAAAGGTCTGACCGTCTCTGGGAGCCATGAGATCCTCCATATTCTGCTGATGCTCCCTCCTTTTGCATAAGTTAGCTTGAGTGCCTTCTGTTACTTGCAGGCTAAAATGTCCTGACAATGACAGTGGCATTTTAGTGTCCCTTGGGCATCATGCACAGGCCTGGCTGGCTCATTGTGGTCATAAAAGATGGGGGTTCTTAGCACAAAGAACTTCTGCCAGAGGGTTTTCAGAGGGGAACATTCCTTCAGCATCTCTAGAATCTGATGGTTCTGATCCTAACAAGATGGGAGGCATAACCGCCAAAATCAACGTGTAGATCTTGCTTTGATTCTAAGTTGTACGCATCGACAATAAAAAGATGTTTTTGAGTCACTAGGGGAAATTTGATATCTCATCATGTTAAGGAATTATTCTCAATTTTGTTGGGAGATATGTTGGCATTGCAATAGTGTTTACACTAACATGTACTAAAATGTTTACAATGGTTGGGATTAAAAAAAAAAAATTCCAGCAAAAATAAACAACAAAACAAAATCCCTGAAAGGAAACAAAAAATAGTGGTGGAGATAAATATTATTCATTGATGAAGGTGGGTGATGGATATGGAAGAGTTCATTACACTCTTCTCTCTATTTTTTATGTTTGAAATTTTGCATAATAAAAAATTAAATGTGTATATATATATATACAATTTATATATATATATATGTATGTATGTACACACACACACACACACACACACACATACATATGGATAAATCAGTGGGGGTCTTGGCATAAAAGGTACTCTGATGGTAAGGTTTCTCCTCTCCTGACAACTACAACTGTGGGACCTATCCAAGGATGTCCTCTGTTTAGGGGAGGTGGTCTCGCTGGCTGACCAGCCTCCAGGGGCTCTGAGGAGCTGCCAGTGAGGCCTGGTAGAGTCCCCGACCTCTCTCCTCACTTAACTAGCCTTGACCAGCTAATCCAACCTACTATCCTGAGTCCACTGCGCGATGGCCTTGTGTCACTGCCTGGCTGTCCCCATGGCTGTGGACTGGTACTTCTCTAACCTGACTGCAGGCCCTTTGAAGGTGGCCCCACCTGGTGTGCTAGGCCCTTTAGCTGTGCTAGCTGTAAGTGATCACCAAGACCCTGGGGGAAAGAATTCCCTTAGCACAGCCCCCATTCTGTGTTCACACAGCTCAAAGGCGAGAGCACTGGCTGGAACCAGGGCTCTTGAGGCCGGGCGGAACCTTGCCCACTTCTACCTGGAACTGGATCCAAGTTCTGATATGTATAAAATCACTTTTTCCTGTTTACCCAGCGTAAGCATCAGGTTTCCTGTTTGACTAGTGGAGAGGGAAGGAAGGACCATGTTAGATATTGGATGTGAAGCTTGATGACAAATAGTGTGATTATTCAGACCAGGAGATAAGCATCAAGTCAAAGTCAAACAACTATAAAAGCTTTCTTCTGACCATGAACCTCCATGTGTGTCTCCACTGCAATAAAACAGGATGGCCACGGGCCTGGAGCTGCTTACCTGCCTCAGGACCATTTCACAATCTGTAACTCCTCCTCTAGTCAACTCTCCCACTCTCCCTACTCCTTAAACGAGAGGCCAGTCCGGAAATCACCAGCCCAGAACTCTCTCAACTCTGTTAAGAGCCCCCAGACCTCGCTGCAGGGGCCCTGCCCTCCTCTCCTTCCGTCCTGTCGCTGGGGAGAGGTGTGGGCCTTCTTGGCTGGGGAAGCCCCTAACCTGTGCCCAGGATCCCGTGCCCTCTATCCAGAACCCCTCTCTGTTTCTTGCACCTTTAAACCATTCTCTTCCATCTGGCCCCTTTCCATCAGGCTTCAATATACTCAGATCTTTCTCATCCTTGAAAACGGAAACCAAAAGTCTACCTTGACTCTGTATTCCCCTTGAGAGCCTTCTCTAACTCCTGCCCTCCACAGGCAAGCATCTTGGAAGAACTGAACCTACCTTCATCCTTCTAATTCTGTTCTCCATCCTCTGGCCCCACCCCTCCCTTGAGACTGCTTGGGTCTCTCCATGCTGTGGATACTTTTAGGTTCTTTCCCCACCCGTGGGCCCTCCCATTATCTTAATGTCTCCCTGCCCTGGTTTCCAGGACGCAGCATTCTTCTCGTTCCCTTCTCTGTCCCACTGCTCCTGCTCCATCTCCACTGTAGGTTCCGCTTCCTCTGCCCACTCATTAAATGTCAATGTTTCTAGAGTCTCTGGCTCTGTCCTGGGTGCTCTCCTCCCTTTGCAGATCTCGAGGGGGCAACCGTATCCTTTTCTATGAGTTTAATTTCCATCTAGATGCTGAGCTCCCAGCCTCTGTGTCTCCATGGTGACCTGTTGGACAGCTCTACTTGGAGGGCCCTCGAGCATAACATGTCGGAAATGGAACTCATCATCAGCCTCCCCCAAAACAAAACAAAGCACAATTCCCATCACAACAAAACCTTACTGCTCCTCTTGTGCTTCCTAAGTTGCTACCATGAGTTAACCACTTGCTCAAGTCAGAAACCTGGGCATCTCCTTGACTGTATGTCTTCCTCACATGCCATCTGTCATGAAGTCGTGTTGGTTTTACCCATTAAGACATGACTCAGATTCATAAAAAGATCAGTGGTTGTCAGGAATTAGGGGGTAGAGAGGAATGAATAGGCAGAACACAGAGGATTTTAAGGGCAGTAAAACTACTCTGTATGATACTAGAATGGTGGATACATGTCATTATATTTGTCCAAACCCAAGGTATAACACCAAGAGTTACCCTAATGTAAACTGTAGACTTTGGATGATAATGATGTGTCAATACACATTCAACGATAGTAACGAATGTGCCACTCTTGCCCAGTCTTGCCTCCTTTCATACATTCTCCACATTAATAGTAACGAATGTGCCACTCTCATGGAGAATGTTGATAATGGGGGTGGCTGTGCGTGTTTAGGGCTCCGGGGGCATATGCAAATTCTGTACCCTCTGCTCAATTTTCTGTGCATCTAAAACTGCTCAAAAAATATAT
Organism: Pteropus alecto; assembly: GCF_000325575.1. Taxonomy (NCBI): domain Eukaryota; kingdom Metazoa; phylum Chordata; class Mammalia; order Chiroptera; family Pteropodidae; genus Pteropus; species Pteropus alecto. The sequence continues at coordinate 1,015,870 of NW_006430723.1, forward strand.
TTTAAAAGAAAATAATATATTAAATTACATGCTCAAAAGAATATGTCTCAATCAACCTCTTCTGTCTGTTCCCACCGCCAACATCTGAGGCCAGAGGCTCATCATCTTTCACCCGGACCATTCTCCTACCTGGCCCAGTCTTGCCTCCTTTCATACATTCTCCACATTGAAGCCAGAGTGATCTTTCTCTAGCAGACGGTCCTGTCCCTCCCCTCCCCCAAATCCGTCACTGGTCCTCTGAAACTCTCAGCATCGGGTTTGAACTCCACAACATGGCCTGCACAGGACCTGCCACTCCCAGCCCCTCACTCTACAGTCCAGCCACAGGAAACTTCTGCCCCTTCCACCGTGTGTCTGTTTTAGCTATTCCAGGGTTTCTTTCCCCTTCTGCACCCTCTCCATCTTTCGGGTCTCAGGATGAACACCTCTTCCTCCTAGACATCTTCCTTGACCCCTCTTGTCTGGTCTTGTGCCACTGGGCTATGATTTCAGAGCACCCCCATCACCAAATACCCAATTATTCACTTCTGTGCCTCATTAGACTAAGAGCAGGGGTAGCATCTGCTGCGTTTATTTTTGTACCTCCAACACCTGGCTCAGAGCTTACAGATAGTAAACTCTTAGTAAATATTAGTTGAATGAATGAATGAGGTTTGTTAACTTCTTTGGTAAGAGCTCTCAGCTTCCTACTCTGCTTTACACAGAGAGCGGTCAGCTCTGGCCCCGGTTGAGTGGTGAGACGGAGGGCTGGGGATGCGTTCTGCCCCAGAGTAGAAGCAGAATTGATGCTAGGAGGGCAACCTACAAGAGCTTATGCGGGAGCAGTTTCAGACTGAGACAAAGTTCGGGCTTCCCCTCCATCATATGTAGAGTGAAAAAGCATGTGTGCCGAGAGCCCTTTAGGGCTTTTGAAAATGTCCTGATCTGGTTTGACCCAATTAAGCTGACCCATTTCTTCTGCCCCTCTTTCTGTCCTTTCCCAGTCATTGCAGGAATGTTCTCAGGGCATGTCTCTCATAAAAACCTTCTGGCAAGTTCATGCTTTTGGTCTTCTGAGTTGAGATCAGAGGCAGCTTGGATTTGAAACTCGCTTGCAGAGCTCTTAACTTGGAAGGCTCTTAACTCTGGATGCTTTTGAGTAACCCCAAAGGGCCCTCCACATTTGGGCAGGTTCCAGCTAAGGTCATTCTCCTTCCCTTCCTGTCCTTGCACCCAGGCAGACTTGGGCTTGAGAAGGGAAGGAATTCTGGGCGAATCGTTTGCCTCCCCCACCCCACCTGACCCAACTCTCCCTTTCGGCAAGGTCAGTATCAGCAGCCAGCTGCATTTCCCTCCCGGGAAAGCTAAAGAGACAGAGTTAATAAAAATCTATCTCATTAACAGCCTGACCTACCAGCATTGATCACGTTAGAAATGACGCCTGCACACACAGTCCCCATTATGCACAGAGGGGCAAGGCTCAGAGGAGCTCAAACAGCCATTTAAATCTGTCCCAGTCCAGTGGTGACTCCTTCTCTGAGGGCCTGAAATATCCCCCAAACTAATAACCGGCGACAAAGCACTGCCAGGGAAAATTCCTTGCGGATTTGAGATTTTCACTCTGTTAATCTCCTGACTCAATAAAGTAAACACTCCTGCAGCAAATTAAATACTTTTATTAAAGGGTATCCTCCCCCATTTTCTTTGATGTGAGTATAGACCTGCAACCCTCCCAGGGCCTGAGTGTCCATGTGAGAGGTTGAGCCTCCTCCCCATCATTTTCTCCTGTTACTCCAGGGAGGCCCAGAACCCACTAGGATTTGCTCGTTCTTGGATTCTGGAAACTTCTGAGACCTCTGACTTCCCTGAGGAGATCCCATAGCCTGTCGGCTGAGAAAACTGCTTCTAATTCTTTTGTGGGACTGACAGGCCCTAAGCAGCTTTACCATCCCAGTCTGCCTGAAGGGGCTCCCAGTACAGCTGCCCGGGCCGAGGTAGGCTTACTGGCCAATGGTCAGACACTTCCTCTGGCCTCTCTAGAGGCTTGCTGGTCATACCTCCAACGGTTGGCTGGCAACCAGATGGGGTTAGCTGGAGAGACTAAAGGAGGCTGGGGTAGAGAAAAGAGACCCAGGTAGGGAGGCCCTGAGCTCCTCTCCTCCCATTGCTTCCTATCCCTGGGCTGTCCATCAAGCGTCTCCTCTCTCAGATCTGCCTGGAATTGGGCTCAACCATTTTAACCTCTTCTAGCCACCACTTTTCTCTCACTATTGGTTCGAGGTCCACTCAGGTTATGCTGAAGCCCTTCCAGGGTCTCCTCAGATGCTATCCTCAGAAAGGCTACCTTGTGGGAAAACCCACCAGCTCTCAGATAGTAACTGTCAGGCCCCTTTATATTTCAGGAGACGTCTCCTTCTGGAAACCTTATCATCTGCAGTTTATCAGTTTCACTGTGGGGTCTGTAGTGCGGAAGACTTAATGGACCCACTGTCAGAAAAGCTAGAAAGTGGGTATTTTATCTATGGACCCTCAGGTCTTTGAGGGCCCTGAGGCTTTCTTAGCAAGGGCCTTGTGGGTACGTGTGACAGGCCCTCATGTAAGGTCTGGTTCTGAGGCTGGTGGGGAAGGGAAGGACCCAGGCTATGGTTGGGGGCAGCCATCAGCCTCTGGGTGTTGTGTGGCCCCCAGGCAGAGTCCTGGGCACAGCTAGTCCATGCATTCTCAGCTGGGGTAATATCAGTCCCGACTGGGCAACAGTTGGTTCTTGGGGGATTAAATAAGTTTTAGATATTACAACGGTTTGTGGCACTCCAAGCTCAACCCTACCTGACAAAATCTTATTTCTTAGTAGTATTTAATTTCTCTCATTAGAAATAGATTCTAATTTAGTAAAGTTAACATAAATTACATTTTTCTCAGAGTGGGAGATGTTAATAGGAAAACAAGGTTGAGAAACGTTGGTATGGCTTGTCTCCCAGTCTCTGAACTTCCCTCCCGGGATCCTTCTCCTCTCACCAGCCCTCCTGCCGCCTCCTACCAAATTCTCCTCCTCCTTGGACTCTTGGCAGCATTCAGCACTGCTGACCAGTGCAGTTCAGTTCAGAGGTCGCTCTGTCCCAAGCACTACGGTAAGGCCGGCACTACTACCCTGGTCCCCTCTGGGCTCTCTTGACTTCACTCTGTGGTTCCCCTCCAGGTGTCTGGCTCTCCAATTCCTTCTACTGCCCCACGGACACCGTTCTCCGGTTCCCACGCCTGCCTTCAAAGCTCCTCTGTGCTTGCCCTGCCCCAAACTCCACCGAAGCCCTTTTCTTCAGCAGCCCACTGGACCACTCCATCTGGATTCTTCCTGCCACACAGCCTCTTCTTCTCTGTCTGCCCCAGCCAGCTTGGTGCTTCCCCTTCTCCTACAGCATTTAGTTTGAACCATTCAAAGAATATATGGCCTTGTACTATTCTCTCATGGTCTCATGGGTGTCTGTTCTATCTTCCCCCGTGGATTTCAATTTCTTCGAGGATAAGGACAAAGTCATAAGTTTCTATTTTCTCCTTAGTGTCCAACCCAGTTCGGATACCAAGGAATGCTGATGAGAAAGGTCTTTAGGGGCCAGGAAGTACCCTAGCAGAACTCAGAGTATGAGATGCCACTGGTTGATAATCCTCCCACGAGCTCAGCCTGGCCCTGAGCAGATGGCAGTGGGAAGCCCCCTTCTACCTCCCACCTGGGGCTCTGTCTCACCTGGCCGACTCCTTCCACTCCATCTGGTCTCCGTCGTGCTGTAGAGTGTCCATCTCTGTGAAGAGAGTGGGATTGGGAGCCTCATCTTCCTCCCCCAGGATGTCCTGGAGCTGCTCAGCAGCTGGGGACCCTGCAAAAGGAAGATAGTATGGTCCGCTGAGTGTCTTGTGGGAGGTATAAGGCTGCAAGGCTGATTGAAATGGAGCAGCAACCAAATGCAAGGAAAAAGTATTTCCTAATTCAGTAAAACTAAGTCCAGCTTCTGGGCAAAGCTGGATTCAAGCCTCTGTGGGTTGGATGTGGGTGAGATATTCTTTGAGATAGCAGAGATGAAAGGATTTAGTCTGCATTCAAACTGCAGAGACTTGCAGCTGACAATGAAGAAAGATGGAAAATGGCCAACCCCAGGGCAGCAGCAAGGATGGGAACAGAATAGAAAAGTGAAGTGAGAAAAACTCTGACCCAACTTCTGTATAACAAACCCAGAAGGATTCTTTACCCACTGGGCCCCAAACCAGTCAACTCTCAACGTTGGCCTTCAAGGGGCAGATAGCCATGTGGGAGGACGGACACACTCGTACCAGTGTGTGATGTGGGCCCACCTTCTCCGTGGGCACAATGACAGCCTGTTCTTGAGCTCCTAGTCTGCTTTCTCAACTGCCCACTGGATGTCACCACCTCCTGGGTGTGTCTCAGGCAACCTCAAAAGTTAGCATGCAGACATTGAACACAGACCCCTCTCCAAACATGCTTCTTCAGTTCCCTTCCTTCCTTCCTTCCTTCCTTCCTTCCTTCCTTCCTTCCTTCCTTCCTTCCTTCCTTCCTTCCTTCCTTCTTTCTTCTCTATATTTAATGTGCCAGGCATTGTTCTAGATAGTAGAAAACAAAGCTGTGAAGCCCATATGTCTTTGTTCTCTTAAACATCTGTTCTAGTGGAAGAGACAGACAATAAACAAGTAAACAAATCATAAACAATTATTTCAGGCAGTGATAAGTATTCTGAATAAAATAAAATAATAAAGAATGACCAGAGAGCCACATTAGATAACATGGTCAAGAGAGGCCACTCTGAGGTGGGTGCATTTGAATCGTGATGTGAAGATGGGAAGGAGTCACCTGTGCATACCTAGAAAAAGAAGTTCCAGTATTCCAAAGACCCTGGGGTGGGGGAATGTGCTGGTCAGTGTGTCTAGAGCATGGTGAGCAAGAGAAAGAGGTATGACATGATGTTGAATGCTTTGGTTAAAGGCATAAGTGCCATATAACTACACAGGTTAGATACCCAGAAGTCATCCTCACCTCATCTTTCTCTCACCTCCACCCAGATTGAAAATTTTCAAGAATACATTCCCTCCTCGCCAATTCCATTGTCCCTGCCCTGGTTCAGTCTCTCACTGACTGCCTCCTGGGCTTCACCAAGTCTTCCGTTCCCCCAAACCTCCTCCATTCCCTCAGTGTATCATCCCCTTTGGCCCTCATGTATTTCTGCATGGACTCTCAATGGTCAATAATTTCAATCTCTCTTTCATCATGACTTCCACTCTCTTACTTCTTGACTTCTCAATAAAACCAGCCAATCAATGCCCAAACAAGAATTCACTGGCCCAGTCTTCCTCTCTGCCAGTGTGTCCTGGGAGAACAAGGAAAGGCAGTGGGGTACAGTGGTATAGCGGAGTCAGGGTACTTTCGATCTAGCTAGATATGGGTATGAATCTCAGAGTTGCCACTTATTTACCAGTGAAGTCTGAGTGAACAGAGTTGTTGGGAGGAATAAATCAGATGAGGAGAATAAGGCACAGGATGCAGGGCCTGGAATGTAACAGGTGCTGATCTCTTTCACCAACAACTTCATCCCCAGGCTCACTGAGCCCCACTTATGAAGCCCAACTATGTAAATAGAGGGTTTTCACTCTAGTAGGTCTCAGAAGTGCTGCCACCTTCCACTCATCCTTGTCAGCACCCTTTCCCATGTCCCTCAGTGTCATTCCTAACCTTTGCTCCTCTTTTTGGGCCTCTTGAACCATCTCCTACCCTACTTTGTTAAGAAAATACAGGCCTACAGGTATGAAATCCATCCACTTCCTCCTTTCCAGTCCTTCCATTCCTTACCACTGTTGCGTTCCATCTTTGAACCAAGGAGTCCTGCCTCCAGCTTAATCTCTGGCACCATCCATTCCCTTCTGTTGGATCCTTATTTCATCAACTAGCTTTTCCTTACTGAGGTCCTCAACTTCTCTCTCTCCACTCTCTTTTGCCAGCCTATAAATGGCTCTTCTTATCCTAAAACACCCTTCCCTGATCCTGCCTGCTTCCAAACTCTCCTGCTCTCCTTTCCCCTCAACTTCTTGAAGGAGTGATCTGCACTTGTCTCCACTTCCTCTTACCCAATCACTGCTGCAGTGGTTCAGCCCCACCACAGAAAATTGATTAAGGCAGAGATTTCAAAGAGACATCTCGAAGATGTGTTTAATTCAGCCCTCATAGAGCATAAAAGTTTTTGAAATTGTTGCTAGCATAAAGAATTGTGAGATCTCATATAAAAATAAAAAATTTTGACTTTTCTTGGAAACTTAGCTGCTCTGATGACTGTGCCGACATTTCTGCTTGGCAGCAATCAATTAGAGCTGAGTGATGGCTGCCTTCTGTACTTGGGCACACGCATTCCAGTTTGCCACAGTCCCCGCCACTCCCAACATGCCCTGCTAATCTCATTTATGTGATGCACCTGAGTTTACAACCCCACCCTCAGATCTCTCGTTATCTTTATTCTCACACCAATATGATAATAAAATCAATCAAACCAACAGCATTGTGAAGCCATCTTCTGGCTTGTCCCTCAGAACTGAAATGCTATTCTTGGCTTTCATAACACAGCACTTTCTTGATATTTTTTCCTATCTCTTTGAGGACTCCTCGATATCCTTCGCTGGCCCCTCTTGCCGTCTCACTTAAATCTTGCTTGTCCCAGGTCATCCTTGTCTGTTTGTATTGAGCATTTCCGACTGCCAACTGGACTGCTCCATCTGGGAATTCTGCAGTCTTCTTGAGTCAATCTCAACATATTTAAAACAGCTTATATTCTTCCAACACCCCAACACTGCCCTCCTCTGTTTTGGTTAATAGCACCCCTACCAAGCCATCCAGATGAGAAAGGTCGGACTCACTCCAGAAGCCTCCTTCTTTTTTACCATCCATGTCCAATCAGATACTGACTTATTTCATTTGCTTCCTAGATATTTTTAACTCTCTCCTTTTTTCCCCATTCACTGCCACCGTCTTGGTTCAGGTTCTCATTATCTCCTGTTTCTATCGCCGCAATAACCACCTACTGCTCCCATTGTCTCTGGTTGCCCCATCCAACCCCATTCCCTATGTAGCAGCAGAGTTTGCTTTTTAACATTTCATACATGTTCATGTGGCAGATTCCTGGAGTCGTGGTGCTCTTTTGGCCGTACCATGAGTTAGAAATATGAGTCAGAAATAGTTTTACTAGCAGAAAATACTATTAATTTACTGTAGATAGCTCAATGGACCTCATTTATTTAAACGGATTTTGTTTTAGAATTTTATTATTGCTTTAAACTTAACATCTTTTTTCTTGGCTTATTAATTGCTGATACTTGCTAGCAGATGTCAGAGGTTTAAGGAAATTTTATAGAAGAAAAACTAATAATCGAACATATAACCTTATTTTTTTCTTTAAATGGGGAGAAAGAAGACTGACTGCTGGACTCTGAGAGGGCACACTAAATTTCCACCTGGTCAGAGTTCAAGAACTACTTTTCTAAAATGTAGATTTGATCATGTTATTCTCTAGGTGAAAAACTTTAAGTGGCTCTCGATTACCTAAAGCCTAGGGTCTGTGACACGGTTCGGAATATCCCTTGTGATTTATCCCTAACTTGCCTTATCAATATCTGTCATGTCCCTCAACCAGATGCCCTGGACCCCAGCCACCTGAACCCCAGCTACCCTCAACCCTACCCACCCTCGACCCTGGCTATCCTTGACCCCAGACACCTGGACCCCAGACACTCTTGACCCCAGATTCTCTAGACCCTAGCCAACCTTGACCCCATATGCCCTGGACCCCTGCCACATTAGACCATACACAGTTCTCTAAAGAAGAGGGTACACCATTCCCCAAGTCTGGAATCTCCTTCCCCTTTAAGGCCACATAAGAAGGCAAATAAATGAAATAGTCACAGAGAGATGAGACAGGGAAGAGAGCAGGATCCCTGAACCAGCCCTGTCTGGGGCATTACCTGCTCCCTGGAATAGCTGAGTGCTGGGGTCTCCGGCTGTTGGCACTGCCTCTGGCCCCAGCCTGTTTCTGCGGCTTCCACCCTGGCCACTGCCCCCACACGTCCTCTTCCTGGCCGGACACAACAAACTCACTTTTGTTTCCAGTTAAGCACCAGGGGAGGCGTGGGGTAAGGAGAAGAGGGAGAAGGGGCGGGGGGAAAAGAAGGGGAGAGGGAGAGGGAGAGAGAGAGAGAGAAAGAAGGAAATATATGAATGACCGGGGAGGTTGAGGAAGAGGGCTATCTGTGAGAGAGAAAAGAGATATAGTGTGAGAGAGATTGTGTATATAAGAGAGAAAAACTATATTGAACGTGTATCAAAAATACTGTTAGTATGCGAGAATTATGTATGAGTGTGTGTGTGTGTGTGTGTGTATGAATGACTGGGGAGGTTGAGGAAGAGGGCTATGTGTGAGAGAGAAGAGAGATATAGTGTGAGAGAGATTGTGTATATAAGAGAGAAAAACTATATTGAACGTGTATCAAAAATACTGTTAGTATGCGAGAATTATGTATGAGTGTGTGTGTGTGTGTGTGTGAGAGAGAGAGAGAGAGAGAGAGAGAGAGAGAGAGAGAGAGCGCGCGACTGAGATTGATTCTCAGGTGCACCGGAGAGCAGCGAAACCTCCAGCAGTCAGTCCCCACAGCAGCAGAGACAGTGGCAGCTAAGGGCTGTGAGGGGGCTGGCAGAGCCGCCCTTTTCCCCCTCCCCGATGAGTCCTTCCCTTGATGCCTAGGGGCCCAGGCACCTCTCCTCAGACCCCTTTAAAAAGACAGAGGTAGGATTTGCCTTGAAACTCCCCAGGGCCTCCTTAAGAGCTTTGGCCCAGCAGGTGACCTGGCTAGAGTGGCCTGGCAGGACAGGTCCCTCATCCCCCTTCCTTCCCATGGAGGTGGGGTTGTTGCGGGAGAGTTGCTGTGGGGTCTCGCATTTCACAGCAACCAGGCTCAGTCAATAATGCTCCATGCAGCTGGTTTCTCTTCTTCCCCAACTTTAAACCCAAACTCCTGATTCTCTCCCTCTTTGTACTTCTAAGACAAAGTCCCAAACGTCATCACTCAGTAGGTGTTTTCTGAGAGTCCGTGGACAGTGGGAACTGGCCACTTCAGAGTGTGTGGTGAACCCCACCCAGGAATTATTTGCTCTGCCGAGAAATTCCTAATCTCCTGGGTTCAGTTCAACAAGTGCTTATTGAGTACTTAGAATGTGCCAAGGTTGACTAGAGGTCACTGAGCGGCTGCTGCTCCAAAGAGCTCTGAACCCTGAATTCACTCAGGCTTAGAGCTAGAAGGGAGCTTAGCGATCATCCAGTCCAAGCCCTTCATTTCACGGATGAGAAACCTGAGACCAGTCTACACCACAGAAAGCCCCAGGTTCAGGAAACCTGGTGGAGGGGGAAGTCTGCTGACATCCTCTACCCACACCGCCCCACTGGCTGGCTCCACTTAAACCATTTTCATACTTGAGGCTTGAGGATCGAGTATGGTCACTTTAACAGCAGCAGAGGATCAGCAGTGTGGTTTTTGTGCAGAATCCAAGTAAATGCCACCATTGAAGAGTTCCTGGCTTGGTGAGCTCCTCAGCAGGCAGGACCATGAGGGGGATGGGCCTCTCTGAGGGTCCCAGGCTGTACAGCTCACACTGCACTGTGGCTGAAGTTGGCCCAGCTCCTTCTGAGCGCCGCTAGGCAGCTCAATGACATACCACACTGAGACAGGGGCTGTGGGTGACCTTAACACCCAGAGAAGCACCGGAAGAGAGATCACCAAAGATTCAGAGGTCTCTCTCTATTCATGTGGTGCTTTCAGAGCCCAGACCTGGGTTCAACGCCTGACTCTGCTTATTATTAGCAATAGGATCCTGGCAAGGCATTAAGCTCTCTGAGCCTGAGTTTTCCCATTTATAAAAGGAAATTTTCACACCTGTCTTACTGGATTGTGGTGGCCATTAAGATAATATATGTGACGTGGCTGGCACAGTGCTTAGCATATACCTGTCACCCAATAAATATCGCTATTTTTGTTGTTGCCAACAAGTGACACCATCTTCCCTTTTTACTCATCACCAGCTTGGCCCTTCTAAACATTTCAAGGGCTCAATCCTTTTCAGCTTCCAAGTGCCCACGCTGCTCTCATGATTCTCCCCTACCCCTCCACCCTGAGGCCTCTCCCTTCTCTCTGCTCCCCCCTCCTGCCCAGGGGAGGTTTAACAACCCACATGCTCGGCTACTGGATCAGGTAGCTCTAACGCACCGCGAGCCTCCATGCATGCAGCATGTCAGAAGTTAATCCACGTGATGGGAAATGCCACAGATAACAACAGCCCTTCTAGTCAATAGCTCACAAGTTGTAAAGTGACACCCAACTGTAGGAATGGACTCAACCAGCAGTCAGTTGCTGGGAAAATCACAACCTTGGTGGGAACAAGCTTCAGGAAGCGCACTAAAATAAGCAACTGTAATCGGTCTCTTACTGGATGGGGATTGTCCAGTCATTGGATGAGCGAAGCACCAAATGGCCTATTGGACTGTGAATTGGCAAGCTTTCAACTTTTAATAAAGACCTAAGAGGCATTTAGGACCATCAGGAAGTCAGTATGAGGACTTGGTCCTGGGGTCTTCAGGTCTGAGCCGTCTGTTCAGAGGCTCTCCCTCTCTTAGGCTCCACGTAAATTGCTAGCCAGCCATCTTGGTGAGGTCAGTGCCTGTCTTGCTCACATTAGGCTGCTGGCCCCCATCACAGGGCTCTCACAGAATGGGCACTCAATAAATATTGGCTGGGCGAATGAATTTTACTGATTAACACTCACGAGCTGGGATTAAGCTCAGCAAAAAAAAAAAAAAAAGAGCCAAGAACAAGTAAATGGAGCTGGGGGCATAGCCGGGTATGGACTTTGGGTAGCTCAAGGCCACTGGGTGTTGGGGAGTGGGAGATGGACCCGAGGATTCGCATAGCCAGGTGTGGACTTTGGGTAGCTCAAGGCCACTGGGTGTTGGGGAGTGGGAGATGGACCCGAGGATTCTAAAGTCATGCTTGCAATCGTGTGAAGTTGGTCTTGAGAGGGGACTTGAAGGCCCCAAGTCCTAGTTTCGTGAGCAGCAAAATTTTTTTTCTAGAAAGCTGTCCATAAACTCCAAATGTGTTTGCTGAGAGAGGAGGAGAAGAGAATCTGCCCACTTGCAGTGTTTATGGGGACCCCTCCAGTTGTAGGTAGCTTTGGGGATGTCAGCCCAGCACATACCCCTCTTCCCAAATGGATAACCCTCTGGCAGGTGTGTTTGTGGAATGTGCGAGTTGTGTCCCTTGGCTACAGTTAATTGGACTAGGAACTATTCTTTGGACACCTGACCCAAGCCTGGAAATTTTGATTTAGTTTTCTGAGATAGCTGGGCCTTTCCTGATGGTTTCTGGAAGGGAGAGCCTGTAAACAGAAAGCTGAGGGCACAGAGAGGCAGAAACAGCTGCAGAGAAAGAGGGCTATGAAGCAGGTCTACAGGAGAAGCCTGGGAAAGAGGCCATGCTGTCCCAGAGAGGTGAATGAGAAGGTCCTGTGTCCATCCACTGAGCCTGGCTGGGGGTTCTGCTTTGGGACTGTGACAAACTCCTTTGCTGTTGTAAAGGAGTTTACGTGCTCGCTCTCTCTCTCTCTTTCTCTCAAACACACACACACACACACACACACACACACACACACACACACGCATGCACACACATCCGTCCTTGGCCAAGCCAGCTTCAGTACACACTCTATCCTTGGCCAGCTCCAAAGATTCCCTTCTTAATCATAAGTCCCTTATATGAAATTCTAGGGTATGAAGATTTTCTTCTGTGTACCTTCTTCAAAACTGGAAGTGTAAGACTTACAAAGAATGTTGAGTCATGGCAGTAAAAATAGTTAGAATAAGAAGGAATGGTGAATCAGTAAGAAGAAGAAGAAGAAGAAGAAAGAAGAAGAAGAAAATCAGTAAAAAAAAAAAAGAAGAAGAAGAAAAAGAGGGCAGAGCAAAGGCAGAGCAGGCCGAAAGAAAAAAAAGAAAGGAAGGAAGGAAGGTCAAGAAAGGAACCCTTGGCCCTGGCTAAGGGAGGAAGCTGTGTGAGAGGGTCCACGGAGCCTGGTAAGTTCATTGCTAGCTCCCCCAAAACACTCTTGGATGGAACCAAGGCTGGAAGATCTCCATGTATTGGGCAAGGGGAAGACTCAGCCAAGGCTGGTTGAGAAATTCAAATATAAGACCCCTCAGCCTTCCCCCACTGGGTGGGGAAAGGGCATCAGCTTCACTGTGAAATCAGAGAGACCTGAGTGGTTGTAGGAAACCTCACAGAGAAAAGACAGCAACGACACTCTTCTTACTGGAGCCCCAGAGAAGGAGATTCTGTCATTCCTGGAGAGCCCAAATAGTAAAAAGCAATTGTTTGTATCGCATCCATTATTCCTAATTTAAGATGTATAAGATGTCACAGATATTCTTCAATTAGCATGTAGTCCTTACTGTTTTTTTTCTTTCTCTTTTTTTTTCTTTTTTCTTTTTTTTTTGTGAATATAAATGCAGTAAAGTGAAGAAATTGTTGTTTAAAATCAAAATAAAGAGCTGCCGCTTCTCCCTTCTAAGACCAGAGGAGAATGGGGGGCCTGATTCCTATGACTGAATCTTGATGCTGCCTCCTTCCTTTTATAGAGGCCGATGGGGAAGGAGAAGGAGGAAAAGGAAATGTCAAGGCCTTTTTCAGGTCTTCTAGGCTGCAGAAGGGCTAGTCTTAGAGGAGATGGTCTTTTTGTCTAGTTTAACACATTATGTGCCTTTAGTTGTGCAAAGATGGACCTGGAGCCAAGGTGAGGGGCAGAGGGAAATTGATGTGACTGATAAGTGAGGAGAGTTAGTTTCCATGTGTGTGAGGAGACGGGGTTCAGAAACCAAGAAACAAGGAGATGTGAGGGACTCAGGAGCAGGAGCAGGGCCAGGTGGGAGTTGGCAAAAATATGGGAAAAGGCTGGAACTGCAGAGAAAAGTGGCCAATAGAAACTTCCAGTCTGTCCAAGAGGGTTTTAAGAACAAGGGTATCTAGTATCTCATTTTAAAAATCGTGTTTCTCTGCAATGTTAAACTGCTCCATGATTCTGAACCATCAACAAAGCCTGCTACTCACATATATGCTGTATGTAACCAATTTGGGGGAAATCAAAGAAGGTCTGAACTCTATGCCTGAGCTAGCCTGGAGGTGAAAGCAAAGAACAAATACAGGAGGTGACACAGGGAGACCAAGAGTCCATCAAGGAGGGACTTGGAGCCAGAGTGACCCCGAGACTGAAAGCCTCTGGGAATTCACAGAAATTGAGGCAAAGATATGGACCTCCCCCAGGATGCAGGTGAGGAGGCTAGAGTCCTATTAGCTACCCTTCAAGAAATGAGGTAAATCTAGCTAATGTATGATTTATAAAAACTTTATATGTATTTTTAATGTATTAGGACTTTAACTTTAACATATTAGGACTTGCAGTGGCTCACTTGCAGACTCTGTCTCTCAATCCTTATCTCCCCTTAAGGCCCTAAAGCTACTAATTCAGCATCCTATTCTAATAGAAATTCTTTGTTTATTTGTGTTTTTGTTTGTTTTTAGAATAATTGTTGAGATTGCGGAAGGAATGCTGTATATGTTGACAATTCCAGGAGATCCAGGTTTTACGGTGTCAAAGGGCAAGAAGAGAGAGAAGAGTAGATTCTGGGAAACATGGCAGAGTGAGAGATGTCCTCAGATCTCTCCCCTTGAAACAACAATAAGCTGAACATCTAAAACTCAACAAAAACACCCAAACTGCACACCAGCACATCTGAGCATGGGATCTGCGCATAAGAGCTACCACAGGTCAGAACCTCGGGTGTTGGGCAGTGGACTGGGAGAAATAAAGAAGCTGCCTCTCACAGCTGCTGGAGCTCCCTGCAGGAGCAGGGGGGAGGGGAAAAGGTATGGCGACTTCCCTGAACATCCCTGTCTGAAAGTACTGTAAGTTCCATGCAGCTGGCGGCAGGGCCTAGTCGTCATCAGGGCAGAAAGCAGAGAAGCGGGACGGGACCGCAGAGAAACAACAGTTAATTTTTACCAGCCCAGTTGCAAAACTGAGGCTGAGCCTCAGCCCCCAACTCCTAACGCAGAGGGCCCCTCCCCCCATACCCTCTGAGACCTATCACCACGGAGCCTCAGGGTAATTGGAGCAAACACTGCCGAGACTATAGCTGACACTGACAGGGACTGAAACTGAGGGTAGCAAGCATGATTAAATATCTACAAGAAAATAAAAAAGGCATTATTTAGGCTTTATATAAAGCGGAGATCCAAGAGGCTTAGACACCACCTCCTGGAAACCAAAAGAAAAGCGCCTTCTTTGCAGCAGGCTAAAGAGAGACCTTTATATAATAAAACTTCTTTCTGGAAAAACAGGAGAATACATTTCCATTAATGCCCAGGTGGAGAAATAGTCCATTAAACACCATGAACAACCAAGGTGACAAGACATCAGAAAGAAAGAGAAAAATCTCCAGAAAATAAGCTTACAGACATAGAAATATGTGACTTAAAGAATTCAGGATGGTGCTTCTGAGAGAGAAGAGTAAATGCAGACTTCCTTTGGGAAATTTCAGTTTGCCTTCCTGCCTGCCCATCCCCCACAAGAGGGCATAAAAGGTCTAGAATTGTTTCTGCTTTTCCTCCCTCTTCTCCCTTTCTCTACTTGTATCTTTCCAAGATTAAAATTGATAATGTGGACAAAGTTGAGGAAGCCACCCCATTTTAAAGTTTTAGACTCTAAAAGAAACCCAATTGTCTTTGCTCCTGCATTGGAGACATGGAACTCCTGTCTCAGGAACTCCTCCATGGAGGAGATGCTTTAGAGACTAAAAAAAGATAGGGAATATATAAAATGCAGTCACTTTAACCAAGCTGCTAGGAGTATTAACATTATGAAGTTTGAAGCATGAGGAAAGACCTTATTCATGTTCTAATTAGCCTGAGAACTTAAACTTTCTGAACTTTTTAGTCTTGTGTCAATGCCTGGACATACACCAGACCTCCAGATAACCCTCTGGTCGCCTCCTGAAGGACTCACATATCTGGATAACATCTGTTATCCAGACTATCAGGCATGACCAGATCTCCTGGGTCCATCCTCTAGATCACCAGGCAACTATCATCCAGACTGTCTGTCATCTGACAACATCCTGGGCCAATCCTAGGACTAAGAATGCAGGACTGATTGTTCTCAAAAATGTACTGTTTAGAAGAACTCTTAACTTTTCTTTCTTCTTTGAAACACTTCTGGGTTATTGCCTAGCTGTGTTTCCAGTTTGCAAACTCTAAGTCCCTTGAATAAATCTTTATCATTTATTTCTAGCCAAAGCCTCCAGACTATTTTTGAGTTCATTCAACAAGATAAATGTCTTCTGTCCCAACCTTTGCTCCTTTCTCATCAGAAACAGGAAAAGAAAGAGCACATGAAATACATCCGTGGTTCTCGGGCCTTGGAACCTCATGAGGCTCAAACGTCTGTCTAGAAAACTGCTTTTCTCTCCTTTATTGCTCATCTCGGTGTGGTTTTGATCTTTTAATGACCCCAGAGTTTTTCAGTATATTTTCAAGGCCTTCATAATTTTTCACACCCCTTCCTCCAGAAGCATCTCATAAGCCCTTGGTATCAATCAACCAAATCAAATCAATATCCACTTGTAGAGAGAAAAGATTTTTGGACTCCTTGCTGTAAAACTGGGTTAATGTATATCAATAGAACTAACTTATGTTACATTCTTACTGTGCACTGTGTGAAGTATTTTATATCTGCAAGGCCCCCACATTATGCACAGTCCCCCCTCTGGGTAGCAGGAGGTCTCACTTGTGCTATGTGGCCAGGCCAGCTGCCTGGGCTATCTGGATGGATTCACATAATAGACAGGACACTCAGAGAGGAAACACATATGCGATCAGCTGCCCTACAGCAAAGAAAATTGGGAGATTCAAACAATTTTCTAGATGATACGGGTAAAAGGATTCTGGCACCACTTTGTTTTCCTTTCTGCAGGTCATTGTCATTGCCCTTGTGATGTGGTAGAGCAGCGTTTATATCTGCATCATGCAATCAATGCCCCACTTAGGTGAGAAGAAGTGAATGACTGAAGGGGCATCTACCGCCTCTATCACCCCATAAAGAATGGCAGGGACAAGCTCAGGCCCCAAAGCTACAGAAGATACAGAAACATCACTGTAGCTGTGGACCTTACTAGCAGGCTTTGTGGCTCCCTTAAATCAGTGCACCTAGAACTGGGTCTGAAATGTATTCTTAGGGGTAGGTGGGTTCTATTTGAATTTTTAAATTTCGTGTTTTTCTTTTGATGATAATCTTAAAAAGATTTCTTTTATCAGATATAAGGGTGAAACTTTTCTATTGTTATAATTCAAAATTGAAATACATTTTTATGGAATAAAACCTTAGTTAATTAAATGTTTCTCAAACTGGAATTTTTATGGCTCCCCTGGGGCTCTACAAACATACAGATGAATTTTCATGGCTCCACAAGAAGCTATTTTCCCTTTAAAAGGGGTCCCTACTTTACTCCAGTTTGAAAGACATAGCTTGAAATTTCCTGTCCTCCTAGGCTCTTCCATTCTCCCTCCCTTGTTCCATAGCCACACCAGGGACAAGCCAGTAATGTGTGTGCGTGGTATGCGAAAGGCAGGCTGTGAAAGGAATGAACCGAATGTACAAAGGTAACAAAGGATTCTACATTCTCCCCATTTTGGTTTCCAGTGAAACCCAGGGTTAACTGAAGCAGAAACCACCAAAACAAAGTAAATTCCACCATTCATGACCACTTTTGTGATGATATCACATCCATACATACCATTTATTAGGCCTCCTTCAAACCCTTTGAACAGAGAGCACCAAATCTAAACCATTTTCCTCTCCCTTGGCTCAGGAGGGACACAGCAGACTTGACTTTCAAGGGGTGACTTTGTCCCTGAATGTTGTGCAGCGGTATGGTGACAGGGGGATGCCCTAGAAAGTGAGTGTGAGGCATCCGGATCCTGCATGGTGAGCAAGAGTTCTTCCCAGCAGGCTTGCTGTCTGCTGGGTCTCTGACGTTCTTATCCCTGAGCATGTGTGTGTGCACATTCACTTGTGTGTGTGTTTGTGTGTACGTGTGCATGGGCATATTCTAACCAGTACTCATCTCTTACCCTAGACACCTCCAAAGGACTCCTCATTAACCCATCTCCCACAAAGACACATTTACTCCAAAAAGCCACAGCCCCTAGTAGACTTGGTGCCAACAGGGCAGCTGCAGGGTTGGGGGTGGCTCTGATAGCCCTTGGGAGCATGTGTGTCAGGTCTCCTCTTATAGGGACATGAAGAGGCTGTTACTGCCTCTGACATTCCTTCGAAGGTTTAAATGGTAAAATAACTAATTTTGCCTTGCTCAAGACAGTGGAAATATGTAATAGAAACCAGTTCTGTACCATTTGTTAAGCAGATTTGGGATATGCTGGGGGGTGAAATCATATCCCTAGAAACAGTAAAGTCTCAAAAGAATACAATGCTTTAAAGAGTCCAGTCTTTCTACTCCCCTTAAGAGTGATACCTTTCTTTCCACAGGAAAGAACAGAAGACTGATTTTTAGACAGCCCAGAACTGCTTTTTACAGCAGCAGAGGAAGGCCTCCAGGCTTGGTTGACCTGAGAGAATGCTTCCCAGGAGTCTGCAAGCCCCCATGCAGGGTCCTGGACAATTCTGTATCATTCCTTCAAGCTCTGGTGGAGACAGAGGGTAGAGGTAACGTGAGAAGGAATTCCATTTACTGAGCACAATGACTCATACCTAACAGTCATGTTTGTTATTGGTTCTTAAGAAGGGCAAGGGCTTGTGGTCCCTAGGAATGTAGAAATGAGGGAAATGACTCTGAGAATTAAATCACGACATCAACACTGAATGAATCTGAAGCAGAGGACTCAGAGTCACCAGAGGGCAAAGGGGCTCAGCCCGACTAAAGGGATCCCCGAGCAGCGAGGCTGTCTGCAATGGCAGCAGCAGAGCAGAGTGGACCTGAAGGCCTGAGCCCTGTACCCAGAGAGTCCTCCTGCCCTGCTGTGCCTGTCAGGACCCACAAACAGATGGCTCCCCAGACCGTGCCTCTTAACAACTCACGGGTACTGCCGACATGATCCACACTGCTGTCTCGCCTGCTCCCCCTGCTCCCTGCACCAGTCAGTTCCTGCCGCGGCTTGTCGGGCCACAGGCCCCAGCGGACCTTTTGCCGGCCTGAAAGATGTTCCTTCTGGTCTCTTTTCCTTGGAGGGTAACTGGGGACTGAAAGCCCAATGTGGATGGAACGATGGTCTATGGGCACAGCACAAAAGAGGAAGAAAGAGAGAGTTACTAAGAACTGGCATTTCTCCTTCATATCCTCCAGTTACAAAGAGCTAAGGCCACCAAAGCAAAATGGAAGACATGGGAATTCTGGACAGGGCCACTGCCCCAAGGCTTGGGTTTGACAAAATTTCATTTCCGAACAATTCAACAGTTGCCGGAAAAGATAGCCCGGTGCTATAGTGAGAACTATGAGAATGAGCAGAACTCCCATATCCGCTGGGAAGCCCAAGTGCTATTAAAGCCCCCACAAGGTCTGCGTGCACAGAGGCAGCGGAATGCTCTCAGCTCGAAGGGAGGACGTTCTGCTACCAGGTTCTTATCAGAGTTGTCTTGAGTTAGTCAACAATTTTTAAAAATAATTAATAGATTTTTTAGTACAGGTTTAGACTTACAGAATAATAGAGCAGACTTCTGTAAACCTAGCCCACCATACCCCCACCTCCACAGTTTCCTCTATTTTTTCATGGAGGTATAATTGACATATAACACTGTATTCATTTAAGGTATACAACTTAATGATTTGATATATGTATATATTGCAAAATGATCACCACAATAAGTTTAGTTAACATCCATCACCACACACAGTTATGATTTTTTTTCTTGTGATGAAAACTTTTAAGATCCACTGTCTTAGCAACTTTCAAATATACAGATAGTTAACTATCTTCCCCTTGCTGTACATTACATCCTCAGGACTTATTTATCCTACAAGTGGAAGTTCGTACCTTTGACAACCTTTGCCCACTTGGCCCACTTCTCCACCACTCACCTCTGGCAAACAGAAATCTGTTCTCTGTTTCTATGAGTTTGGTTTTTTAAGATTCTACATGTAAGTGAGATCACACAGTATTTGTCTTTCTCTGTCTGACTTATTTCATTTAGCATAATGCCCTCAAAAGCTATCTATGGTGTTGCAAATAGCAGGGTTTCCTTCTTTCTCATGTCTCAGTATATATATACACACACCACATTTTCTTTATCCATTCATCCATTGTTGGACACAGGTTGTTTTCATATCTTGGCTATTGTAAATAATGCTGCAATGAACATGGCTGTGCAGATATCTCTTTAGGACAGTGATTTTGTTTCCTTCAGATATATAACCAAAAGTGGGATTGCTGGATCATATGGTAGTTTTATTTTTAATTTTTTGAGGAATCCCTATACTGTTTTCCATAGTGGCTGCATCAATTTACATTTCAACCCACAGTGTACAAGGGTTCCTTTTTCTCCGTGTCCTCACCAACATTTGTTAACACTTGTCTTTTGATAATAGCTATTCTAACAGGTATGAGGTGATCTTTTGTCCTCACCAACATTTATTAACACTTGTCTTTTGGTAATAGCTATTCTAACAGGTATGAGGTGATGGCTCATTGTGGTTTTAATTTGCATTTCCCTGATGATGAGCAATGTTGAACACTTTTTCATGTACACGTTAGTCATTGGATGTCTTCTTTGGGAAAATATCTATTCAGTTCTTCTGACTTTTTTAATTGGATTGGTTTTGTCTTTTTGTTTTTGTTTTTCTGTGGGTTTTTTTTTTTTTTTTGCTATTAAATTGTATGAGCTCTTTATATATTTTCAATATTAACCCCTTAACAGATATGTGACTTGCACATGTTTTCTCTCACTCTGTAGGTTGCCTTTTCATTTTGTTGATGGTTTTCCTTTGCTGTACAGAAGCTTTTTAGTTTGGTGTAGTCCTACTTGCTTACTTTTGCTTTTGTTGCCTTTGTTTTGGGTGTCAAATCCAAAAACAATCATTGCCAAGCCAGATGTCAGGGAGCTTATTCCCTGTGTTTTCTTCTAGGAGTTTAGGTCTTACATTCAAGTCTTTTATCCATTTTGAGTTGCTTTTTGTGTTTGGTGTAAGACAGTGGTTCAGTTTTATTCTTTTGCATGTGGCTTTTCAGTTTTCCTATCAGTATTTATTGAAGAGACTATCCTGTCCCCATTGTATATTCTTGGCTTCTTTGTTGTAAATTAATTGAACATATGTGCATGACCTTATTTCCGAACTCTCTAGTCTATTCCATTGATCTATATGTTTATTTTTATGCAAATATCATACTGTTTTGATTTCTATAACTTGATAATACAGTTTGAAATTAGGATGCATGATGCCTCCAGCTTTGTTCTTCTTTCTCAAGATTATTTTGACTATACAGAGTTTTTTCTGGCACCATACAAATTTTAAGATTATTTGTTGTATTGCTGTGAAAGATACCATTGGAATTTTGGTAAGGTAGCATTGAATCTGCAGATTGCTTTGAGTAGTGTGGACGCTTTAACAATATTAATTTTTCCAAACCATGAGCATGAGATCTCTTTTCATTTATTTATCTCTTCAGTCTTTTTTATCAATATCTTATAGTTTTCAGTGTACAAGTCTTTTACTTCCTTGGTTAAATTTATTTATTACTAAGCATTTTATCCTTTTTGTTGCAATTGTAAATAGAATTGTTTTCTTTGTGATAGTTCATTATTAGTGTATAGAAATGCAACTGACTTTTGTATATTGATTTCATATCCTGCAACTTTACTGAATTTATTAATTCTAACAGTTTTTTAGTGGCTTCTTTAGGGTTTTCGGCCTATAAGATCATGCCATCTGCAAATAGAGTCAGTTTTACTTCTTTCTTTCCAATTTGGATAACTTTGATTTGTTTTTTTCTGTCTAATTGCTCTGATGAGGCTTACAGTACTATGTTAATACAAGCGGCAGGAGTGGGCATCCTTATCATGTTACTGATCTTAGAGAAAGAGCTTTTGGCTTTTTAAGATCTACATTAACTTGATATATTTTTTCCCCTGGAGGGGTTTCCTCTTAGCCTAAACTCTTGAAATGCAGATGTTAGATGCCTGGGCATTCATTGACTGTAGATGTCACACAGAAACCACATCAAGCTGAACCTTGGAGAGTCAGCTGCCCTGCATGCTCCCTGGCTTGTCCTTCACTTGGTCTATGCCCATGGATATCTCCCTTTCTGGGACTCAGTGTCCTCATCTGTGATGTGGGAATAAAAAATTATTTCTGTACTTGCCGGGCAA
This sequence comes from Pteropus alecto, assembly GCF_000325575.1. Taxonomy (NCBI): domain Eukaryota; kingdom Metazoa; phylum Chordata; class Mammalia; order Chiroptera; family Pteropodidae; genus Pteropus; species Pteropus alecto. The sequence goes on from NW_006430723.1 coordinate 1,037,360, forward strand.
GGTTTTTGAGAAGATAGAATGGGATGGTGTATGGGAACATGATTATGAAAATTATAAGGGGCTATATACATAAAGAGTATGCTTATTAAAGAAATCAGGGGAGGTTGACTGTCAGGGAAATATTTTACTTTCTGCCTTGGATATACCTTGTCCTGTTTTTTCCTGGCTCCCATTATAATCATCAGTGGGTAGCCATTTAGCTGGTGAACAGTAGGGAGTGGCTAACCCTCTCCCAAGCTTCCTTTTGCTCTGCGGGACCTCTCCTCTCACTGTGAACAGCTGGGCAGTGTGCTCAGGACAATGCCAAGGTCTCCTAGGAACTCCTCACTGCTTCCTTCTCCACTGACAGCCCCAGAGTGGCTCTACACATTCTGCAGCTCAGTGATCATCCAGCTGGGCAGCGAGATTAATGTTTCCCTCCCAATGGAGCTGGGGTAGTGGTGGGGCAACAGCCTGTCTATTGCCTCTTCATAAGCCCTTTGGCTGCTTCTCTGTTGAGTGTAAGGTCCTTAGGGCCTCTGAGTCAGCAGTTCTGGAGCAAGAGAAATACCCCTGCTCAACAATCTCTTGCACTGGTTTTAACTGAGCTGTCACTTTTAGAATCCATAAAATGGTAATTTTGGCATTTTGTATGGTTTGTAGATCTTGTAAAATTAGGCAAATTTAATTTTGTGCCCTAATCCATAGAAACAAAGTGCCAGTTTCATGTCTTTAGCCTGATTATGTGGTTCCTTTAAGGCGGAGTGAAAGCTGGTTCCCTTAGATCTAGAGAAGACACTGTGGGTAGGTCAGGGAAAGGAACCAGCTCTTTAGATTTCTAGTTAGAAGGGCTGTTGTAAGAATATTCAAGGAAGTCTCAGACCCTCCTAGGATTTGCATCAAGTTCTCAAAGTGACCTTACCTTCCTGATTCTGACATCGCCTCCTGTAGTTAGCAGGGTCCAGCGTCCCTACCCCAGCCTTCTTCTCCTCCACCTTCATAGCTATAAAGTAAAAGATGAACACAACCTCAAAACGTATGCAACACAGTAGGGTAGGATTTCAAGGGGAAATGGTCAAATCCACATTCATAGTAGGAGACTTTAATGCAGATTTTAAAAAAGGCAAAAGAATATATAAACAAATTGAAGAAGCTCAACTCTATCATTCTCTATCATTCTCTATCCAACAGATAGAGAATGCACCTCTTTTTCAAGTACAAATGGAGCATTTACAAAGAAAGCACATATACTAGATCACAGAAAAACCTTAGTAAATTTTGAAGAATTTGTATCATACTTCTATAGTAAATGTATATGTATAGACACATATATGTTTGGAAATTAAAAATATTTTTCAATCATGGCTTTAGTAGGAAATCACAATGGGAATTATTAAATATTTAGAACTCAACGATTACAACTATTATATATTGAAACTTATGGGATGCAACATACATAAAGGGAAGAAGGAAGAAAGGAGGGAAATAAATATGATAAGCATTCAGCTAAAGAATCTAGAAAAAGAACAAGAGAGAAACCCCAAAGAAAGTAGAACATAAATATAAATGATAAAAGAAAAAATAATGAAATGGGAAATAATCAAGCTTAGAGATGGTTACTAAATCCAAAAGGCAAGTATTTGGAAAGATTATCAAAGTAAGAAACCATGCAAGACTAATCAAGAAGAAAAGAGAATATTCATAAGTAAACAACATTAAGAATAGAATAAAAAAGAGACATAATTAAAGATATAATAGAAAAAATAAATTATAAGTGAATGCCATTAAAAACTTTATGTCAATACATTTAACTTAATAATAATAATAGCTACCATTGCAATATGCCAGACACTATTTTAAATTTTCTGCATTTATGAATTAATTGAATCTTCCCCACAACCCTATGAGATAAGTAACATTATTATTTCCATCTTACAGGTGAGGAAACCAAGGCACAGAAAGCTTAATTGACTGCCTAAATGGAGGAACAGGGATTTGAACCCATATACTCTGTTTCTGGAACTATAGCTCTTAGCCACAAGGCTAGTAAATGGGTACTTTATTAGAAAAAGAATAGAAATGATCAAAATTTACTTTAGAAAAATTAGAAAATCTGAATTAACCAGTACCCACTAATTGAAATGATTATGGGAAAGGCGTCATAATCAGCCACATATATTGATAATTATTGGAGCTGGATTATAGGTACAGAAAGATAATCCTATTATTTTGTCTATTTTTGTTATGTTTGAAGTTTTTTCTATAATAAAAGAAAAATAAACACCAGGAGCAGATAGTTTTGTCTGAGCCTTCAAGGATTAGATAGCCTCTAACTTATACAAAATGGTTCTCAAAAGTAGAAAAAGAGGAAATTGGAGGCAGTAGATATACCTGAAGACCAGGATTTAAAGTGGGACTTAAAACAAGAGAGTTGGTTAAAAATCTCCATAAGGAGTCAGTTAAACACTCAGATTTCTCCTAGGCTCCAGTCTCCTAGAACTCCACCCCCCGCCCCTCAGGTAGATGGAGGGGTTAAGCCAGACGGATCCCAGAGAGCTAAGGGCAAGGAGTCATTTCATTGAAAAAAAAAAAAAGGTCTAAGTAAAGGCAGTTAGACTCGCAGCCCTCTGTCTGCTTTACTCTTAGAACACTAACAAAGCGTTCATGCTCCAGGCAGGAGACTGGAGGACTTACAGATTCTGACAATTTGGAGACCTCTAAAAAAATGGCGAGGGCTGCACCCAATTGTTCACCATGGTCTATCATTCAACAAGCACAGCCTGTCAAACAGCTATTTGGCAGCTCCACCCCAATATATAATGGCCAGCCAAGAATCACCAGAATGACAGAGACCAAACAGGAAAAGAGGAAGTCTGAGGAAACAGGAGCAATACAGGCAGCCAAAGAACCATTTTTAAAAACATATAATCAACATCTTCGAGTAGACTAGTAAAGACATTGTATCTATGACAAAAAGAAAAATGGAATGCTATAAACCTGGAACTTTAAAGAATAAGAAAAAACTCTTGGAAATTAAAGATATGTTAGAAGTAAAATTTCAATAAAAGAGTTGGAACAATAGTTGAAATAATATGTTAGATAATAGAACACAAATACAAAGAAAATTTTTAAATAGTAGAAAAAAGACAAGGAAATCAAGATCAATCCAGGGGATTGAACAGCAAATAAGAAAACTTTCCAACATCTATTACTTCCTCTTTCCTCCCATTTATAGAAAAAAGAAAAACATTTTGTTCAGGTAGAGACACAGGGCCCTTGATGATGGTAGACATCTTCCCCAATTCAGAGCATGAATTATGATCTGTCTACACCATTCATAGTAATCTTATGGCCCTTGGCCAATAACTGATCTTAGGAATAGTCATGTGACCCTATCAAGCCAATAAGATTTAAATGGGTAGGGCTTCTAGGAAAGCTTTTATTTTCCTAATAAAAAAATGCCGGACACAGCTGGAGTGCACGTTTTGCCCTTTACCCTCCCCCTTTTCCTGCATTGACATTGGACGTGAGACTTCTAGATGAAGCAGCCATCTGGCAACAGTGATGTGACAGGTATGAAGACCAAAGACGCAGGCCAAGGACAAAGCAGGCTAGAACAAACCTGGGTTCCTGATAACATCACTGAGCTGCAGATGGCTTATATCTCGGCTTCCTGATATGTGAAAAAAAAAATCTACTTTATATATTTAAACTGCTAGCCAAGTTTCATTATTTTTAGCTGAAGGCCTTCTGAACTGATACATAATGGAATGCTACAGGGAGTTCAAATCAATGAACTAGATCTCTATGTATCAACATGTATAAATCTCAGAAACATAATAAGTAAAAAAACAAGTTGTAAAAAGGTACAAACAAAATGACATTATTTATATAAAACTTTAAAATACACAAAACTTTAAAACACACAATATTATCTATTGTTACATTTATAAGTAACAAAAGCATGAAATCCTGCAGGGGATTGAGACACACTGTCTTCAGGTTACCACTGGGAAGAGGTAAAGCTGTATCTTTGATGTTTTGGATAGATATAGATGTGAAACAAATATGATAAAATGTTAACATCTGTTAATTCTGGACAGCGATATATGAATGTGTATAATTCAACAAGTTTGAAGTATTTTATTATTAAAAATTTTAATGTTTTCTTAAGAAATAAGAGAACTCTCCACTATGACATAATTCCCTCAGATAAAATGGGCCAACTGAGTACTCTGCACAAAGAATGATTGGAGTAGGGGAGACAATCCTCACACTTTAACACGTTGTTGTAAAATTTTAGAACATTAAATGTGAAGAAAATAAAAATAAAAAAATCTTCTAGAGTGAAAGAAACAGAAACAAGTCACCTACACATGAATATAAATCAGTCTTTGGTCAAGCTTCCAGTCTGCCTTTCTTTCAAACAAAAAAAAAGTGAGGATAGAAGATATTTTTGGACATGCAAGAAATTATTTTACTTTCTCTGCTAACCTCCTAAGAAGTTACTCAGGTATGTTACAACCATGAACAAAGAAAGGGAAGACAATGGAACCCAGGAGACAGTGGTTCAGCCAGAAGAACAACAAAGGGTGGTCCTTAGATGACAGCTGTGCGATAGCCCTAGAGAGCAGTCGGTCCTCAAAAGAGCTAAAAGTGAGGTTTCAGAAGGAGCCCCCCCGCCCCCCTCCACCAAAGAAGACGAAATGCAAGAGATTTGACATACTCCTTGAGAATTTGGAACACCTTAAGGGAGTGACAAAGATTAAAAAAAAAAAAAATGCAAAGAAAAAGAAAGGCAACCAGAAACACCAGGGGAAAATTAAAACTGCAAGAAATAAAATGTGATCATGGTACCTAATCATGAGTATAAATACTAATTTTTGAATTAACTAAAAACTGATGATATATCTACATTGGGAAGGCAAAGAAGAGAAGATGGGTGTAGAGGAAGATAGTTAAATATTCACCTGTTAGATGTCTAATTTCTAACTTGGATAAACAGCAGGATACATATAATTAGAAGGACAACCAACAGAAAAAGCTAAAAGAATTCCAACTGGTTGTCTTTGGGAAATGAACTGTGGGGTGTGTGGAAAGCTAGGATGGCGTTCTATTGCTTTTTATTATAAGTTCTTATATATATTAATTGATTTTTACATTATGGTTTCTGTATTATTTTTATTTTAAACATTTTTAAGGCAAATAATTCAGTATGACACATGTGATCCCACTATATGTGATAATTGTATCCTCTGAAAATCCATGCTTAAATCTATATGTTCAAAGTCAATCATGTTTAAAATGCTCAGGAGAACTCAAAACAATCTTTAAGACAGTGGTTCTCAGATTTGAGCATGCATCCGGGTCACCTGGAGAGCTGGTAAAAATCTAGATTGCTGGAATCTACCACAGAGCCTCTGATTTAGTGGATCTGGGGTACAGCCTCAAAGTTTACATGCCAGCAAGTTTTCAGTTGATGCTACTACTGCTGATCCAGGGACTGTGCTCTGAGAACCACTGTTTTAAGGAATTAGCTCCCGATTTATATTTTCTATTAAATTGAGTCTCCATACACTGAATTTGCTTCATATACATAATAATATCACATTTTTCCATTCGAACTGGGCACTGTGAACTGGCAAGCTTAGTGAGAAGGCACTGGTAGCCTCATATAGGTTAGTAACTATTTTGAAAGTTGATACCTTCCTCCTACCTGGTATGGCATGAAGAGTGAAAAGAAGCTGATCTTCTTTCTTACGGAGAATCACCTCCTCATGGTTTCAGTAGGGCTGACTCCATCTCTCCCCAGCCTCAAACAAGAAAGGCCATGTGCCCCTGCTTGGCCCATCAAACGCTCCTGATTCCCCAGCTACAGAGACTGGAATGAATCTTTGCCCAAAGCTCGGCCAGTGGGAATTCTTCCCAGGACATTTCCACTTGATCCATACAAAAGTGCTGCTTGGACTCTACCCTGGCCTTGTGAAGCTGATAAGCAGAGATTATCTCGCCTGCCACGTACAGGGAAGCATCCAAGGAACACAGAGAAACAGAGTCCTGATAATACTAACTGCCTGAGTCAGTTAATTCTGAACTGGCCTTCTCAGTTGTGTTGAGCTGATACATCACTTTATTTTTTCTCACATTTGAGTTGGGTTTCTGACACTTGCAGTCAACAGTTCCTGACTGATACAAATGAAATCGTTTTCCAGCATGTTTTTAAAATACGTTCTTTCATATTTGAAATAGTATAGATTTTCAGATTGGAAACCAAAAAAAAGCGACTACAAAATGACAATGTAGATGCAAATAGAGATGAAAAAGCTCTACGGAACTATGGAAGCACGGAGATATAACGTAGTCCATATTCGGGTTGATGCATCTCTCCCAGTTCTGCACTAGTTGAGAATGTTCCCTTCCCACCTCCTCACCACTTGAGGGAAACTCCCTTCCAGTAGTACTCAGAAGTCCACTGCTCCACATCTTCCTCAAAGGAAACCATCCTTTTGAAGCCAGATGTTGGCCATATGGAAAGTTTAGATTAACTACTGTTCTCTGATCAGCAGCTGCAGGGCCCATCATAAAAATTCCTAATCATGACCTAACCCCTGAAACAAAATTTCTATCTCCAGCATTTCATACAATGTATACTAATTGATTGTTAGATATTTTGCTTTCATAATCTCATTTAATCCTGACTAAAATTCAGTGAAGTACATAATTTTCACCCACATTTTTCAGAGAATTAAGTAATTTTTCTTGTGTCGCAGAGCCAGGTATGGTGGAGCCAAGATTCAAACTGGAATCTCTCCGATTCCCAGACTCAAGCGAGGGAGGGAGGAAGAAGAGGAAAGAATGAAGTGAAGACATGAGAGATGGGGGGAGGGGAGAATCTCAAAGAAGCCTTGTACTTCTGGGTCCCAGGCCTTTCCTGAGGTCTCGCTGAATTGCTATCACAAAACCTCTCAATGGCCTTTTGTTACCTCCTCTTTTTCTATTCAGCTAACTTCAATCGACTTGAGTTACTTTCATCCAAAGAGTATTAACCAGTAAATCCATCCACTACAATATGTCACCAAAGGAACTGTGTTACCCGCACACCAGCCCCTGCCATGTAGCAAATGAAAGAACTTGTAGCAGCAGTTTTTCCGACACCAGTGCCTCCACTGCCCAACTAGCTCACCCACAGTTATTTTCCATCCATCTTTAGGTCATAGATTGTCTTGGTGGGGAGCATGGCTTTATGGTGAGGGATCAGATCAAATTCTATTCTTTCCTGAGTCATTTAAGGGCCCAATTCCCCTTTACTGTCCCTGCCATCAACCTAGACTCACATCTGAGATCCCGGAGAATCCAAACCCTATTGAAAAAATCAGTGTCCTAAGCCTGTAAGGCTAAGGGCCAGAGTGCTACATGAGCGAATAGGTACTCAAAGCCCCTGCCCAAACAGCCTTCATGTCCACTGAAGCAAGAAGGTGGTGATATAGCCGTCCTTATGGGTGAACAACACGTTTTGACAATCAAAACCCTCATGATTGAATCATCTGCCATTTCAAACCTCCACTCCCATCCACAAGGGCACATCAAGTCAATCCAACAAATCCAATTTGTTCCAGATATTTGCAGTAGACACTGGAAACAGAACAAAATAGTTTAATTATTAGGGGAAAAGGGCAAAATGTGTCCTTACTGAGATGTTCAGTTCTCAAGATTAGATATCCATGTCTCTGGAAGAAAACTAACTAGAAAAAAGGTTGTGCTACACTCATCAGTCAGCCTTTGGGGAGTTTTCCTTTCATCCCATCTTTTAAGCCATTTGACCTTATTATATTTAAGAATATGGGACCAACCCAGCAAGATATCCAGGGAACCCTCTGAGAGCCCAAAATAGTTTAGAAAAGGGCACATCTGGAGTTACTTTGTGAACTAAATTGACAAGAATGACACAGGGTCATGCTGAGTTTTAAAAAGCTAAATTAGAAGGTAGAGAAAGGCCACTCTCCCAGCTGATGGCTTTTCCATTGCCTCTGGGCCCTCACACCCTCCCCCCACCCACCATGCATGCCCCAGGAGAGGAAAGACAAAACAAGCAAACAAAATATCCCTAAGTAACTGCCAGTAACAAAATCAGGTACTATATCCAAAACCTAACAACAGACATATGTAATGAAAGAAGGCTAGCTAGCCATTACTCAGTTTCTATCCCAAGATGTACTTATTTTTCCACAGATTCCTGAGGAAGAGGCATATCTCAGGATTTTTGTATACTTCATAAATATTTCAGCCAGTGTCATAAGTTTGGCAAAGACAATAGAAATTTACATGCCTAGAAGATAAAGATTCTCCGTTCCATCAGACGAGACAAAAAAGAACCAACTCACCAGTTTGTCAGAGAAAATGAGTCTCCTGTCATTTCTGTTCATGTGGCGTAATGTTTTATGCCCCAAACCAGTGAACTCAAGGCATCAGGGTGACTAATACAGTATAACTTTTTAAAGGAAAGGCAGATATCCAATGGTCATTTGGCAGATTTATCCAGCTTTCATGGTATTCTCCTTCTCAGTGTGTGAAACTCACTCTTAAATACTCTGTGCTTTTACTGTAAAGCACATTTTCCCTTATCTGCATTGCATTGTCCACTCTCCCTGAGTGCCAAGCCGCAAACTTACCTTCACAGTCTTAACACCAGAAACCACGATCCCAATCGCAGGAAGGCCAGAGTCAGCTCTGTTGCTGTTGGGTGGCAAGAAGGACACTCTGTGATTTCTAGGCTGAACAGTATTTGGGGCATTGGAGATTGACTTGTGGGGCTCAGTGGCGGCCAGCCATGTGACCAGGGTGGGGGAAGGGACACTCCTGCAGGGTGAGCAACAATGCCTTGTTGGCTGACAGACCAGGGTAGTGCAGGGTCTGCACAGAGCTGGCCAAGATCATAGGGAGACGCCTTTGCTCTCAATTTCTTCTTGGATTTTAACTTGGTGATCTTTTTACGGCAGTGTTACATTTCAGCCTAGATTGCAAACTGTTGGTTTGTCTCCCTGAACAGTTTCTATCCTAGATCTCTTTTGGATTCTGTCGTGGGGGGAGGGGGTTGTTAGAGCTAAAAGTTCAAGAGTCCCTTAGAGATGATCCAGCCCCAACCAGAGTCACCCATTTTATAGGCAGATAGACTAGTGACAGCCCATCCGGAAGCCTGCAGAGGCCTGCATCTGGTATTACATATTGGAGTGACCCTAGCTGGCTGATACCCAAAATGACAGCTCCTTTGAATGTCTTTAACCTATAGGTCATTAGATTTGAGGACTGCTAAGATACCAATAACAGATTTTATCACATTGCAGGAACCTAAATCTTCAGCGATCGGATTAGGGCATGGCCTAAAGGTAATGGCAGTTTGTACTTGTGGTTAATTAGTTTGTGTACTTATGTTTATGTATCTTCATCACAATCTTCACAAAATACTCCAAGATGATCTTTTTGGAGGGATCAAGGGACATCAAGAGCTGGGGAGGTCTTGGATCTTATAGATCTGGAAGCCTTTTTGAGACTAGAGCCATGTGAATAACCTTCTAGTTCCCTTCTGCCTTTCCATCCAAATGGTCCATGCTGGCTGCCTGCTAACAAAAAGGGCAGAAATGGTAGAGGAGGAAGTAGTAGGTGGAATGGGAGATGTGGCAATGTGGTGGTTGGGTATAAATAGAGGTGGTGGAGGTGTAGACGGAGGTAGGGAGGTGTAGATAGAGGTGATAGGGCATAGATACAAGTGGTGAGGTAGAGGTGGAGGTGGTGGAGATCTAACTGGAGGTGGTGGGAGCAGTGGTGGTGATGGAGGAAGGGGTGGGAAGGCCTCAATGATGGAGTAAGAGATTCATTTACTGATTATTATGCTGATAACCCTGAATGAACTGGACTTGCTGTGATTACAGTGTGAAAGGGTAAAGCCTAGGAGCCTATAGAACCTTATTCTGTCCCCGGAGCTGTGTGAGTTTGGAACAGAATTTGCATGAAATACATGATGGTTTGTTAGGGGGAACTCATCTCTCTCTAAGCACTTTATCCTTCCCTACAAGGTAGGAGCTTCTGTCCTTTCTGAAGTCTTGAGAAAAGTACTCTACTCACCTCTACCTCCTCACACTCCTACCTAGCAGAGCATGAGTGGCTCACACGCTTATCGAATTTGGGAGAATAAAATGGTGCCATGACTCATCCTTCTGAGTACTGCCTGCCCCAGAGGAGGCCCGAGCTGCCCTCCCCTCCTCCTCTCTTCACAGTAAACTTCTCAGGACAGGCTCTTGCCCAGTATGTAAGGGGTCTTTCAGTGCTGGGTAAATAAGTTTGATTCTGGAGGGGGAAATGCGGAAGCCTGATTGTTATACATCCTAAAGCAAATTCTCCAACTGGCTTTACCTGTTATAAAACTGAAAGATGGATTGGGAAGCAAGAGCGAGACGTAGGTCCATGGTGCCTATGACCAACTCCAACCCTGCCCTCCCCCTGCAGTGGTTTAGTTTTGTGAGTGAAAAACTACTGGGAGAAGATCCAGCCATCCCTTTCCTCTCCTCCCCTCCCCTCTGGCCTCTTTCTACATTAATGCCAAGGAGACTGGTTCGCTCAGCTGGGTTTAAACACTAGGGTAAATGCCTAGGGCTGTCAGCCCTTCCTCATCACCAGAGTGGTACGGCTGAGACTCATACATTGGCTTAGAGCAAAGGAAAAAGCCTGGACCCAGTGGTTCTCAATCAGAGGTGCTTTCCCTCCAGGGGACATTTGTCAATATCTGGAGACATTTTTGGTTGTCACACTGGGAGGAAAGTACTACTGGCTCTAGAGGGTAGAGGCTAGGGATGCTGCTAACATCCTACAATGCATAAGATACCCTCTACAACAAAGAACTAGCTGGACCCCAACTGGCAATAGTGCCGAGGTCGAGATATCCTGGATTAGCCCTTTCAGCTCCTCTAGTTCTATGCTCTAGGCTCTAACTCAGGTCAAAAGAGCACTCCACATGGAACCCCCTCAATCACAGCCTCTACAAGGAGGGAGAAGGAGCAGAGTCTTAGCAGTTTGCAGCTTTTGACCTTTGTGCCTCCATTTCCTTTAGAGACCTGGCAGACAGGGGTGGCTATTCACAGGACAGGAAGGGACAGATTCCCTTCCATCTCCAGGCCAAACGCCATCTGAACTCCATCTGGATTTAACATTTGGCAATGTTTAGGCAAGACTGACGCAGGGCCCTGGCGTGGGGTGGGGGGCAAAGTTCCGTGAAGAGAAAACAGGCTTCCTACGCTGCAGAGGCCTGCAAGGTCCAGGCTCCTGTGTTGGTGGGAATAAGGATTAATTTGGGGGCCCCAGCAGGCTTGCCTAGAACTTTTACCCACAACTAAGTCCCCATGAGCTGGGCAAGACTCACTCCAGCATGTGTAATTTTTGGCTCTCGGATTGTTTGTGCCAAGCTTTGGCGGGTGGTACAAGACTGGCTGCCCCAGATTCTTGTCGACTTTAGCTGATTTTGAACTGTATCCAGGGTTAAGGAGGGAACATACTGTGATGGTATCAAGACTGTACAGGAGAACAGAAAAAGATGAGAAATAGCTTAAAGGGAAGCAGAGAAACCCAAGGAGGCCAGGCTCGAATTATACAGTAAATGAGTCTTCTTCTTTCCCCATCTCCGCCTGCCCCCAAACACTGCTGTGACCTCTGGCAACAGCACAGAGCTCGGCTCACTCTACACCAGCCACACTGCATGTCCTGCTGTTCCTCTAACACCTCAAGCTCATTCCCACCTCAGGACCTTTGCACTTACTGTTTCCCCAACCTCCAGCATGTATTCAGCTCTCTGATTAAATGCCACCTACCCAAGGAGGTCCTCCCTGACCAGCTCTTCTAAAATGCCCCCTCTGTAGTCCTTAAATCTGCCTTATTCATCCAGATGATATTTCTATTCAAAACCATATTATGTGTTTGTTTGTTTATTCATTTATTGTCTATTCTTCCAATATGGCAGGAACCTTGTCTTGTTTACTGATGTATCCCTGATACCTACGATGGAGGCTTGTAAATGGTTGGGTTCAATCCTGGCTCCACTAACTGTGAGATCTTAAGCAAGTTACCTATCTTTTTTTTATTTTCTTCACTGAAAAATGGGAATAATAATCATACCCATCTCAAGAGTTGTTATGAGAACTGATTGAATCAATGTGTATAAAATCTTAGGTTAATATCAGGCCCACAAGAAATAATTGGTGTTAACTAGCAATATTATTATAATGATTACACTCCTAGGAAGCTCAAGACATGTCTGTTGTGAGGAGGTGGGGTATTCCTGGCAATTTGCAGGAGTGGAGCAGCCATTGTTACTTCTCTGGGAACCTGGGCCCCCCTGCAGGCCCTGCACCAGGCTCCTTCCCCTCCCCTGCACCTGCTCTCTGCTGCCCTCTGGAGGCCTGGGGTGGAGGCCAGCAAAAGCTCATTTAGGAACTCTGCAGATGTTATATTTATTTCCCAGAAAAGAAAGACTTTCCTGGGTGACAGCAATCCCCTTACTTAAGCAAGCCAGACTCAAAAGGCGGCAAGCTTGGCCCTTGACAAAGCTGCCACTGGAGCCATCGTTTAGCAGATGTGATTGGGAACCTCTGAGGCTGCGGAGGAGCTGTGGGTACTTGAGAACTCAACCCTCAGATAGGCAGGGGGCAGGTCGCAGAGCAAGCCACCCCTCCTCTCTCCCCAGCTATACTTCCTGGGCGAGAGGACAGTTCTCTGGCCACCTCGGCAAACCTGAGCCACCCTGGAAAACCACCCTGTGCCTCATCTTCTGTCAAAGTATATGTGACCTTCATATCATCAGCCTAAAATAAGAGGACTATGGGGACATCTGAGGAGGGGGGTGTCACCAATGAGAACCTGGGGATACCCACACTGTCTGATTAAGATATATAATGAGAAGAGAGATTTCATTTTCAATAGTGACAAAACTCCTAAAATACATGTCTCATATGAAGACACATGATAAAATTGCTATAAAATAAGGTACCATATTCCTATTCCTGGAAGGGAAAACTGAATAGAGCAAATATGTTAAACATTCAGAAATTTATGTACATTTTAAATACAATTTCAATGGCATTTTGGATGTGGCTGACCAAAAATCATGTTAAAATATAAGCTTAGAGGAGAAAAAAAATGGCATAGATGATAGAGGCTCTGTTCATCCCTCTGGCGACAAAATCAAAGTTGTGACAAAAACAAGGAGCGAGCAGCAAGGAAAATCAACTGGGATCTAGATGAACAAGCCATACAACCAGGGAGAAGTCCAAGAAAACACCCTGCAATGGCAGAGGGTAGGACGGGGCGAGGACGCAGAGTTGCCCGGTCTCCAGCAGCTGAGTGAGACAGGCTGCAGCAGCGGCAGACGCTTCTTAAAGGGGCCATGTCCGCGAGCGGATTTTCGTGGTGCTCCCTCTGAGCACCAGTGCCAATTTGGCTGCGTGCAGGGGGCACCAGGGACTTATAGGGAGACATTGTCGGAGTGAGGGCCGAGGCGAAACACACTTGGTACAGAAGTGCTGGGGGTATCCACTGTACCCTGATGAGCCCTCCTCCCTACCAGTGCACCTGACACAGTGTCACCAAGGCCAAAGTCATCAAACAGGATAACAGAGGTTGCTCCGCCCAGAAGATTCCCTGAAACCCCGCCTCCCACAACTCGCGCCCTCCCCACCCCCCACAGCACATCCAGATATATCCTCAGCAAGTCAGGTGCTCCTTGCTGAGCAGTGCCTAGACTCACACTGGAGGCAGATGGCCTCGGTTTCCATATGGCCTTTTGAGGCAACTATAAGCACAGCATCTGTGGATCGCTTATTGAATCTTAACAAGTAGCCCCAGAGGGAGGGGCAGAGGCTTGGGCTAAGTTTGGCCTGCAGCTGAACCCCTCTCGGGACTGTGTCATTGGAAACCTACTTCACAAATCCACACTAATTAGACCGGAAGACTTAGGAGCTTTGCTTAGTACACAGAAACAGACATGGCAAGGCAGCTCTAAAATGGGAAGACAAAGAAGCAGAAACCATATGAGAGAACAGAACAGAAATCCAGATATAATGGAGTCAAGTAATCTAACAGATGCAGAGTTCAAAACACTGGTCGTAAAGATGCTCAATGAACTTTTGAGAAGTGTAGATAAATTCAGTGAGAACTTTAACAAAAAGATAAAAAACATAAAAATGGAAATGGAAATTATAAAAGGGAAC
>NW_006430723.1:1052368-1053407 GCF_000325575.1 Pteropus alecto
CCTAGAAGGTAGTTAAGAAAGACAGAGAACGATAAACACTATATGGTTTCACTTATATGTGGAATCTAAGGAATAAAAAGAACAAACTAATCAAAAACACACAAATATAGTGAACAATGTGGTGTTGGACAGAGGGGAGGGGGGTTTGGGAGCTGGGAGAATGGGGTGAAGGGCTAAAGAAGTCCAAATTAGTAGCTGATGGATGGTCACAGGGATGGGGAACACAGCATAGGAAATGCAGTTAGCATTAATATGTTGGCTAAGTGGAGGGTCAGGGGAGGGAGAGTGTAATTGGGGGGATCGTTTTATGAGCTATATAGATGTCTAACCAATGTACTGTATACTTGAAACTAAACCAAAATTTAAAATATATATCTATAAGTTTAGAATTTACTGGGCTTTTACTATGTATCTCACATATTTATGGTCAGGATTAAATGTAATATACAGGAAACATTTTGAATAGTGCTTGGCAAGTGTAAGCACTTAATTGATATTAACTACTGTTACCCTCATTTACGGATGAGGAAACTGAAGCACTGAGAGGATAAAGTAACTCGCCCAAGTTCACGTAGCTGGTAAATGCCTGCACTGGCCTGGGGGTGGGGGTAGGGAGGCGTTCCTAAAAGATATAGAAAACTATGAAATCATAGTACTTAAAACAGGAAGCACACTTTACAAAATACATTTATCTATGCCTTGCAAAATAATGTTCTGAAAGACTAGCCACTGCCTCCAGCAGCCTTATATATTCTTTACCTCTTTTCCTTTCCCCACTCAGATAACCAGACCATTCTGTGCTCTGCCTCAGGGAGGGCGTATGAGCAGGAAGAAGAGATAAAAGGAGCCTCTACCCTTAGAGGAATAGAAAAGCCTCCTGGCCTAGACCCCAACTGAAGTGAGGGAGAAGATGATCAAAGGTCTCCCCTACCCCTCATCCAAGGCAGCATGAAGCCATGGAAAAGAGACTCTGAGTGCCACAGTGACCTGCAGAAACCAACGAACAAGGACTAGATGGGACAAGGACAGATGACATCGC
>NW_006430723.1:1053417-1086473 GCF_000325575.1 Pteropus alecto
TTTAGTTCCCAGAGTCTAGAACTCTCCCCACCCATTTCAATCCTAAAATGTAAACTCAGAACCAATGGGATTTAAGTGTCAGTATCTTTTTTAAATGGGGCTCAAAATATAGATGGAGAGTTTTAAAAAATAAACTAATGTTTCTCACACCCTTGAGTTTGGGAGCTGAAACTGGTATTCCAGAGGATAGATTTTATCTGGGAGGCAACCCTTGCTTGACCTCACAGATTGCAAGGACCTGGTCAGCTTACGATCCCTTATTTTTTATGCCTACGGCACCTGGTCTTCTTAGGTGGTCTCCCACCCAAGTACTAACCAGGCTTGACCCTGCTTAGCTTCCGAGATCAGAGGGGATTGGGTTTGTTCAGGGTGGCATGGCCATAGACAACTAGATTTTTTTTTATTTTTTTGGAAAGAAAAATGTATTGGGGAAATGTGCTATTTTTTAAAATCTCACTTAGAGGAGAAGCTTGGGCAGTGGACAATGGCAGCGATTTAATCATTCATTGGCCTCAGTGCTTTTATCTCTCCCTTGAAATTAAATGTGATTGTTCCGTTAAGACTGGGATTGAACTTGCATGCCAGTTTGCCCCGGTCAGTCACCATCTGCCATGTTGTCTTGGCTTCATTATTAGCAGTGTCTCTTTTACTCTCAAAAGGGTTCCGGTTTGAAAAATAACTAGGTGGTTACTCTGCTTAAGATTTAAAGGAGAGTAAGTAATCCCTTGGGTCTGCCAACTCTGAGTTCGGCGCTGTGAAACGGAAAGTAAGCATTGCCAGGCAGGTGTCGCTGGAGGCCAGCAAGGCAACGAAGCGACGCCCTGCAGTTGCTGAGATTTCTTCTGGGCGAGAAAGGCGGCGGAGCGGGTGGTGCGCCCCAGGAGGAATCGTGGTGAGGCCGATGGTCAGGGGCTGTGTGGACAGTGGTGGGATGTTTAAACTAAACGTTTCAGACGTGGAGCAGCTCAGGGTAACAGCCTGGCCCTTGTTATGAAAAGGGCGCGGGCGGGAGAAAGGGCACACAGATAGCATTTGGGGACGGGAACTGGGCAGCTAGCAAAAGACCGGGATGGGGCTGGCTATTCTACATCCTTTTACTCCTATTGAATTTTGAATCTTGTGACCGTATTATTTATTTTTAAAGATCGGTAAATAAAATTAAAATTTAAAAGTATCCAGGTTACCTTGCCCATAGATTCTCAGAGATCAGCCGTGGAAACATTTATCAGGTTTTTAAAACCCCATTAGTAAAACGGGCAGCCTTCAAACATTTGAAGAGATGTACTTCATTCATTTAGAAAAAAAAAAAAAAGAAGCAAATTAAAGCTATAGTGAAATACCATTTTTTGCCTTTCAGACTGGCAAATATGCAAAAGTTTCACAACCCCAACAGTGGAAGGAAAAAGGCCCTCTTCCACACACTGGCTGGTGAGACTGTGATGGGCACAGACTGTGGGGGCATGTTGGCAATATTTGTAAAACTTAAAAATGCATATACGTTTGGGTAGCATCAGCTCTTTGTCTAGAAAGTTATCTTAGAGACATACTCCCATCTGTCGGCAAAGACACACGTGTAGTCTGTGACAGTTAACTCACCTCTCTGCACTATATCAGAGGGTTATCGTGGGCATTAAATGACATAATACATGAAAAGGACGTGAAAGAGAGCCTGGTATACAGTAAGTGCTCAGGAAATGTTGACTGTTATTATTACAACATCGTTCGTAGCAGCAAAACATTGGAAACAACCTAAATGTCTCATCAACAGGGAACCGACCGATAAAAAATAGTTTCTTCTGTACATTAGAAAACCATGAGGCTTTTAAATAAAATGAGGATACTCTTTAATCAGTGCTCTGGAACGACCTCTTAGAAATATTATTAAATGGGTAAAAAACGAAGTTTAGAAGAATGCTTATGGCTTGCCAGCATTTGTGTATGGGGTGTGCCTCTGGGTACACAGTCTCTCCAGGAAAGAAGTCACAAGAAACTGGTAACAGTGATGATTCTCGGGGTGAGAACTGGGAGGCAGGGGCTCAGGGTCACTGTATAGCCTTTTGTATCTTTTATATTGTCCATCATAGGATATATTCTCTGTCAAAAACAAATGAATACCACTTCTAAGTATATATCCAAAAGACTTGCAAGCGTTACTCAGATACTTGTATGCCAATGTTCATAGCATCATACAATGGAATGTTACTCAGCATTAAATAGGAAGGAAATTCTGACACCTGCTACAATGTAGATGAACCTTGAGGACATTATGATAAGTGAAATAAGTCAGTCACAAAAAGACAAAGGCTGTATGATTCCACTTACATGAGGTATCTAGAGTAGCCAAATTCATAGAGACAGAAAATAGAATAGTAGTTACCAGGGGCAGGATGGAAGGACAAATGGGGAGTTAGTGTTTAATGAGTACAGTTTTGGCTGGGAAAGATGAAAAAGTTCTGGAGAAGGAGCAGTGATGGTTGTAACGACATTGTGAGCATACTTAATGCCATTGTACACTCAAAAATGGTTAAAATGGTAAATTTTATGTTATGCATATTTTATCACAAAAACAATAATTTTAATAATAAAAATAGGGTTTTTAAAAATACTTTGATTGGAGTTATGTTAGACGTACGGATGAATTACAGGAGCTGTACTGCATGAGCCACAACAAAGAATAATCCTATCCAAAAAAGGAATCTAGGTCTTCAAATTCTGGCATTTTTCATGCCAGGTGAACCTGCTGTGCTGACTGGCTTTTGGGGGATTGGTGGCACCGAGCAGAAGGGAAAGGCTGAACCAGGACCAGGGGAGGGCAGCTTCATCCAAGACAGGAACAAAAGGGAAGGGAAGAGGGGACCGGTAGGGGCAGAAGCGGAGGAACCTCCCACCTGACCACATCGGCTTTCTCCATGAGGGAGGAAGTCAGAGGTTGGAGTGTGGGGTGATGGTATTTTGAGGGGGTAGAAAGATTGGCCTTAGAATAACAGAGGGGTCAGACCAGGAATGTGTAAAAGAATCTCCATGTTCCATGTGTAGAGAGAATTTTCCTATTCCTCCCACCTCTTCTCCCTCCCTAGGCAACAACCCCGAAGGGGTTGCAGACCCCTGGTAGCTAAATGAAAACAAGTAGAAACCAGACTCCGCATTCAGACTACCAACCACCGCAGGCTTCTCTTCTTCAGAAGCACCAAGTTGGAATGGGAAGAGGCCTCAATTTTACATTGAGATTGAAATTTGGATTATTATTGGATGGACATTATAATTACTGAAATAAGACTGAGACCAAGGGTGACCAGAACAACCATGTGATTTGTCTAAATTTCATCCAGGGGCAGAGCAAGATCTAACCCTACAAAATAAATCTAAAAGAGCAGAAACTGGCAAAAGTCAAGTCGCTTTCTGATTTTACCTCAGGAGCCATGCTATTTCAACAGAATAGTTAACACAATTTTATCTTTGGTTGTTAATTAACATGCATATATCTTGCAACTCCCACTAGATTGTAAGCTCTCTGAGGACAAGGCCCACATGCTATTTATCCTCCTATCATCCCCACAGCCCAGCGAAGTGCCTTGCATGTACACAGTAGGCACTGACATGGCTGCTGACCAAGAGGCATTGCCCCATATGAGGCACCACTGAGCCATTACTGTGCTTACAACACGTCTGGCACAGAGCAGGCAAGTGACAAGGCCTGGCTGAGCTGAACTGATTCTTCTCGAAGATATAGCCTGTGTTCTAGGAAATCTGATATAAAGTGATGTTGCAGGTTGCCCAGACTTAGGGTGAAAGGGGCAGAGATGAAATAGGTGTAGATGGTCATTTTCTGTTTCTCTGTTAAGGCTCAGACACAAAAGGAGGGTGTGGTCATACCCAGCTTATGACCTATGATACCGGAAGTGAGCATTGCAATGCCTCTTCAGGCCTCAAACCAAGCTGAACCCATTTTCGAGTAAGAGAATCTTAAAGGGCTTCTGTCCTCAAGATTATGTACAATCATCCCAATTATTGTACTTCCGAGGTAATAAATTAGCGGAAGAAGCACAGAGCCCAACTCTTCAGACAAGGAAGTACACCTCAAGTAGCCCAAGAAGCAAACTTTTCTACAGATGAAGGCTGAGAAAAGGAAACCCAGAACCAGTTGGTTCTAGTTTGGGGAATGGTGACATTGGAGAACGCTCTCTCCCACCTGTTTCTTGTGACATTGTTCATACTGAAGTATCTCCTTTGTTGGCATGGCCATCATCCCTGTTCACAGAGCAAGGAAATAAAAGAGAAGATGTTTGAGAGTCTCCATTATTAAGGCTAAGTGCTTCGTTACTGTCTCTCTGGAAGATGAACGTGGCTGGAAGGAGAGTGGGCAGGCATTAGGTCAAGCAACAAGCCACTTATGGAGTGCCTGCAATGGATGGGGAAAGAGGGCTCTCCGTAGACTTGTCCACCCAAATTAGATTGGGGGTGAGGGGAGAGAAAGAGCACAGGTGGTAGGTGTTCAGGGTACTCCTGAGAACATCCCTCAGGTCATGAGCTCACAGCTCAGTTCCAAATCCCAGGATGCCTGCTTGAAGAGAGGGCAAAACACCCTCCTTCAGGGACAGAAGCCCACAGAGCTAAGGGCTCTGGATTTCTGAGCCAGAATTTCATCAAGGGCTGGATGACCCTGTCGTTGGAAAGCTCACTGATCTCTAGGGGTCTTGACACACAAGCACTACACAGCCTGTTACATCTACAGAGAGAATGTGGACTAGCTCCATGGCTTCTCATGCATCCCCTCCCTCTCATTCCCAAAAAGCCAAGAAGCAGTAAAAGGACATATCCTTAGCTGAAGTGAGCATTTTTACACAAGTCCCATGTTCCTTGGGCTCTTAGGAGTTCCTGGAAAAATGCTGTAAATAACCCTTATTGAATTCAAAGAAGGGTGAAGTAGGCACAGGACCAACCATTGCAAAAAGCATGGATTGAAGAGGGGTAGTCAGACCTCCATGCAGAGAATATAACTAGTTATAGATCTCAGCCCCTCACTGCAGGTCTGACGTTGCACAGATGTGCAGTCATATTCACACTCCCCTCTCCGAATGTGGGGATAGGGGAACATAGGAAGCAACACTGCTACAGGACAACCTGGTCATTATCTAATTTCCCTGTTACTGTGTTGGGGTAGTTATAGATTCATTTAAGCAATCAGATTATCCCTTATCTTTGCTATCTAAGTCTTGCACAGACCTTTGGGAAAAAGCGATCAAATCCTCACCTGACTCTCGGTGGGCTGGGGATTCGCGCCTGTACTATTCAGTTCGTTCACTCACATCCCAAGCCAGAACCTACAACCAAGCTGTATCTCCATAATTTAAAATCCACTCTACTCACCCCTAGTGCAGTGGCCCGTTGCTCCTGGGCCTTTGAATCCGATCCCTTCAGGGTGGGCCTTGCAGTTGGAACCCACCTACCTCCCCTTTTCCTACCTCTGTAATTAACATAGCCCCTCCTCTATTGCCTCACCAACCAACTATTTTAGAACCAAAAAGTCTTTGTCTATTCATAGACACAGAAAGTAACTTTCGTTTTATGTTTTTTAATCTAATGTCTGTGTCTTCCATGGTTCTCTTTGGCTTATCTAATCAGCGTGTCCTAGGGAGGCTTATTACTGGCCCCTTTAGCTTGTCCAGGCACAACAGAGCCAGTGGAAGCAATTCCCCAGGGGAGAATCAGCTCCTCTAAAATAGACAATTCTTGAGAAAGATGTCAGACCTCTCGCCTCTGTTCTCCATGGGCCTGAATCTTCCACAGCCCACCACCACTCCAGCACTGCCAACCCCAAATCCTGACTCTTCAGAGGATACAGACTAGGAAAATAAGGCATTTGAACATACAAACTCTGCAAGAAAAATGTTGCATACTTGTGGTTTTTCTAAGTTTTATACAGATTTTTGGCTTCGTTTTCATTAATTCCTTTTCTTTAAGTAGGAAAGGCCTGATGAGGGAGGAAGAAGTGGGAAACAGGAAGTTTGGAAGGAGAGACAGTGAGTAGGAAGTAGATGTGGAAGGGAGGCAAGCTGGCAGGGTGGAAAGGTGAAGAGGAGCATGCTGGCAGATCCAGGCATCAGGTGTGTGGTGTGGTACTACACACATTTTCCCTCATTTAACTCTCTCACCTGTCTTGTGAAAAGAGATTTTCATCCCCAGTCTTGCAGATAATGGAAGCTGAGGCTCAGAGAACATAATACTCGCCCAAGGCCCCATGAACACAGGAAAAAGAGCAGGGGTTGGAAACTCCGTTAAAAAACGAACTTTACTCCTTTCTTCTGCAGGCTCATCTATGGAGTCTCTCAGTTTCTTCAGACACATATTTCAGGGTTTACTTTTGCTTTCAGACAAGAAATTTATATTCTGGTTTAAAGTCCTCACTTAATTCCTAGCTCACATGGCATTTTCCCTCAGTGGAAAGCCATATCCTTGGACCTCGGGCCACTAACAGCAGACAATTAGAAAGATGTGTTTTGGAGGTCCTGGTTTGCCTGGAACTTTAGTGATTTTAGCACCAAAAGCCCCACGATCCAGGTAACTCCCGAGCTTCGGGCAGATCAGGATGGCTTGGGAAAATCTAGGTGCCTCGAGGAGTTTCAAGCAAGACAGGATTAGACGAATTCACAAGCAAAAGAAGGAGAGGCCCCTAAAAGAAGTGCAAAGGGAGAGAGGGGTTTAGTTTAGTAAAAGAGAAACTGCAAGTGTTCGGAGGATTAATTGTCCCACAAACGAACATTGCCTGCCTTCTAAGGGCTAGGCCCAGTGTGTTAAAAAAGTTTTAAAAATCGTTTCATGAAGAAAATAGCCTTGTGCTGGACAGTGAAGAGGTCAGGTAGGGGTAGGATTTGGAACGGCAGAACTACCAAAGGGAGGCAGAGGGATGGGGACTTGAGAAGAGAAAGAACACAGTATTTCCCGGCAACTAAGGCTGGTTTGGAGAGAAAAAGGTTGGGGCCTGAAAAATAGGCTCGGTCTTTCTAAGGAGAGGCGTAAACATCAGCAACGCTCCTCATCCTACTCCTAATTGACAAAGTCTGTGGATGCTTTTCAGGCCTCTCCTCGATAGACCTGTTACATTTGACGTTATTGACAACTCTTTCCTTCTTGAAACCCCTTCAGTTAGAGATGACTGGGGATGTTTGCCTGTTTGTTTTGGTTGGGAATATTTTGGGACTTCTGGATCACACTGGGTATGGGTACCTTCATCTTTGCTAGAAAACAACACACAGTTTTCCAGAAGGGTTGTAGTACTTCACACCCCAGGCAGCAGTGTCAGATCATCTAACTGGATTATTTAAGGACAAGAGTTGTTAGATCTGGAATGTTCTAGGTCTCTGCCTCCTGGCATTTGCTCAGTTTCCCCTTTGCAACTTCTCCCCACAAATCCCCTCTCTCCTGTGAGCTTGAGTCCTGTTGCTGGCCTAAGCCAATCCCGCCACCGTCGGCTTTCTCCCCACAACACAGACCGGTTAAGAGCTTTAAAGACTCACCTTCCTGAAACCCTGCTTTTGCATTTTGTTCTGTGTTCCAAAATTGCCAGTGGCTTCCCAGGGAAGTCGAATAAAGTCTGCACTCCTTGGACTGGCACCCAAAGCCTCTCCCTGCCTGGCTCCCTCATTCTTTCCAAGACTTATTTCTCCCTACTCCCCAAGGGGGCACCCTTGAATCCAGCCAAGGGGACCCATCTTGCTGGTGGGGGGCGGGCACAAATTCGTAGAGCCACTCTGTAAAAATAATGTGGCAATATTTAATAAAGATGAAAATACACGTCCTAAATGACCAAGCAATTCCACTTTCATACATACCAGGGCACATAAACAAAAATGTTTCTACAGCATTCTGTAGGCAATTAAATTTGGAAGCAATACAAGCATCCATCAAGAGTGGAATGAATAAGTAAATTCCAGTCTCTGCACCTATATTCGCTCTGTTCTCCCAGTGACTCTAGGTCAGTGGGCATGTTAGTTTTTGAGACAACATATCTTCATCTAAAACAAGAGAAAGTTGGGATTTTTTCACTGAAAAATGAATTTCCAAAGTCATTGTGTTAATATGTAGGAAAACTCTAACAGGTTGTGGTCATGTTTCATCATTTTATTAATTTAAGTGTTCCTTTTCTTTTTTAATTCACTTTTTAAAATTTATATACAGCAAAATCCATTCTCTTTTGATGTTTGGTTCTACAAGTGTTAACAAATGCATACAGCCTATCCTTTGCTTTTTTGTGTTTTTTACAAAGGAGTATCAAGATGGGTTTAAAGTGATTTCTCTTTGATTTCCTTCACCGGGGCTTTGGAAAACAAAGTTTAATTTCACAACTTGGTAGGGAAGCTATGTTTACTCCATGAGTTCACAAAAGTTCAGTTCCACCTATTGGTTCTTGCTCAATTGTTTGAGGTCCTGATTGCCTGTCAGGATGACCAGTACTGGGCTGACCCTTTCCACTAAAGACAGAGGGGTCTCTTCTGGCAAAACAGTCCTGGCTTTTGCTCTCTATGGAAACTTGACAAGCCATTAGTGCTGCTGAAAGGCATAGCCAAGGATCTTTCTAAACAAGGTGCTCTTGGCTACTAAGTATGTAGGTGACCTAAAACTCCAGAGGGTCTGCTGTATATGAACTGACTTGTCCTCTAGAAAATGTCAGAATTCGATGGCCTAACCATTGAGAGAGAGTGAAAACTTGTCCCTTCACTTTTCCAAGAAAGGCAGGGAATATTGGACTGTTAGTAATCATACAGTTTTCAAAGTACATTAAATTAGCTAAGTTAACTATTCAAACATAGTGCACCATTCCAATTGTTATGACATTATGCAAAAATTTTTTTTAAATTTTTCACTAATGGGAAATAAAAATCTAGAAATACCTGCCTACCATCCCATCAAGAGACCAACTACTACCTCATCCGATATTTTACCCCTCCACACTCCTGTTGTTTTGACCTTTTTACTTCAATGAGTGACTACAAAAATGGGATGCTAGGCCCCACCAAGATGGCAGCGTCAATGGCCAGCCCCACTGGGGTGAGTAGGAACTAGCAGCTCTTGCAAGTTCCCAGGTGATGCTGATGCTGTTGCTCAGGGGACCACACTTTGAGAATCACTGCTCTAAATTTAACGATTTATAGAAAATGCATAAGGTAGAGGAACCGATTAACACCACGAGGATGCATTAAAACAAAAATCTAGACTCTGAGAAATAGTTCCTTCAACAAATAAATTATAAGGAAAAAGCGAGCAAGGAAGAACCTAGAGATTAAAGAAGACTAAATAGGTACGGAGAGCAGGCGAGAGAGCAGCCCAGTCAGAGTACAAGCCTTGTCCTGTGCGTGAAGCTGGATGTCCACATCTACCAGAGTCTGCCATGGGCCTCCAACGGCAGCTTAGACTGGTCACATCCAAATCACTTTAAAAGGGAAGATGCCTATATCAACTCAAGTATAAAATATCAGGGGAGCTCTTTGCTCAGGCACCAGTAGAACAATATCCTGGCTTTGCTGGGGAGACAGTGACAGATTTTAGCTTCTACTTTGTAATCTGGTTCCAAGATGACACTAGGCATAGCACGTTCATGGGCATTCACTTCATAGATCAGAGTGATGCCTTTGACTTTAATATTTTTTTGCAAAATCATTTCAAGTGAGTAAAGCAGGTATCTGAGATGTCCAAAGAATCTGAAATCAAACATGGCTATGGAAACCACTCCTTCAACTTCCTGTAGTTCAGAATATACAAATTGCATGTAGTTGGTTATATTGTATTCAATTATTATTGCACTTAGCTTAAAATAAGAATTGACATTGCATTTATAGGGATCAATGAGTGTTACTATTTGTAAAACTGTACGTTTTGTGTGCCACTTATCAACGTTACCCATAAATCAGCACTTGGGGAAATTTTACTCTCTTAACCTATTAATACTAGGAATAAAGTATAAAAAGTTAAATAGAAGAAAAATGACGCTGGGAGCACAATCTTTGAGGTTGGAAACCCCTTCTCTCAGCATTTATAAGTCCAGAATTTTGACAGGGATAGAGATGGAGAAGGACATCTTTCCTGGTCACTGTCCTATACTCTTCTGCACCGTGCTCAGAGCAGTCCCATCACCCTCTTATGCGTTCATATGTCCTTCCCATGATAAGAAGGTTGCTCAGTGGCATCTCCACTATTTTCTGTTGGTTGAAAAGTACAACATCTTTGGATGAGTTGGAGAGCTATAGCTTTAGCTATTTTACGGGTTTTCCCAAAGTGAAGGGTTTGATACCCATCACCTCAAAAACAAGTTGCTATCACTTTCCTTTCCCGCTGCCTGGCCTATGCCATATACAGACCTTCTCAGTTGGATAGGTGCTATCTAGTTGGTTCATCAATGGGTAACTTAAGGCAGAAATAAGAGGATATGTCTTTTCTTAGCACCTATTTGGATGCTGTTATGAACTGAATGTTTGTGTCCCTCAAAATTCATATGTTGAAATCTAATCCCCAATTTGATGGTACAAAGTGGGACCTGTGGGAGGTGATTAGGTCATGAGCATGGGGCCCTCATGAATGGGATTAGTGTCCCCATAAGAGATCTAGCTTACTCGCTTTCTGTGAGGATGTGAGAAGTCAGCTGCCTACTAGCAAAAAAGCACCCTCTTCAGCACCAGACCACACTAGCACCCAATCTCAGACATCCAGCCTCCAGAACTGTGAGAAATAAATTATCGTTGTTGTAAGCCAGCCAGTTTATGGTATTTTGTTACAGCAGCCCAAGCTAAGATAGACGCATACACTCTGAATGAAAGAAATCCTTATAGTTTCAAAATACATTCTCTCTCCTTGATTTCCATCTTTTCTCTCTTCCTAACCTCGGGTCCATTTTGTTTTTCATTGTACTCCCCGCTCCAGCATCTCTATTCTTGCAGTCATGGTAGGACATCTAAGTTAATGTTTCAAACAGAAAACACTAAAAGAAAAATCTCTATAACCACTAGTGACTAAAGTACTGGGAAGCTACGTTCTCAATCTTTGTATCCTCAGGATGATAATAAATTTTATATTTAAATTGCTGGTACATTGAAAATAAAGTTTAAGATACATGCATCTAAAGCATATGCTGTATTGGTACAATAACGCTAATTTGAAATTTGAAATGTTTGTAGTACATTGCCTTTCTCTTGAACCTGTACACTTACTGTAAAGCACAACAAAACATTTAGGAGACAATTAGGGAAATTTTAACACTGGACATTTGATGAACTCTTTGTTTAGTTGTGATAATGGTATTGTAGTTTTCTTTTTTAAAGAGTGCTATCTTTCAGTACTAAAACACTTTGGGATGAAATGATGATGTCTGAGATTCACTTCAAAATAATCTTCAGGGAGAGGAGAGTGAAGAGGGGGTATGCATAAAAGAAGATCGGTCTTGAAATGATAAATATGGGCACAAAGAAATTCATTACACTCTTACTCTCTTCATTTGAATGTTAAAGTTTTCTGTAATAAAAAGTAACAAAACAAAACACAGGGGACAGAGATATACTTCTTGACACTAGTTATCTGAGCAAGACAACTCCAAGTCTCACCCCTAAACTCCTCAGCCTTCTGAGGATAGATAGAATGAACATCCCAGGTCACCTCTCCAATCACCTCGGCAGTAGTGATCACCCTGGGAGCAATGCTGCCTGTTTAAGCTGGTGAATGAACATGCTTCTCAATATACACAGAGGAAGAGAGGGCTAAATGGAGCATAACAGGGAGGCAGGAGGGGCTGCTTACCCTCAGAACCCATGTTCTCTGGGTGTCCTGGGCCTCCTTAGCAGGGCTCAAGAGATTCTGTGCCATGAAGCTTCCTCAGTTAGAATACAAGTGTTACTGGTTCACCTTCATCCCCAAGGCTGAGTAGGGTGGAATCAGCCTGGGCCTTGCACATTTCCTAGGATTAGTGGCAGACTCAGGTCTCTGTATTGCCCACACTCCTGCTACCACTGTGGTGTAGCACAGAAAATGGGAACCAAGCAGATAAGTTGGCTGGGAGAGGTGGAAAGTGCCACAAAACTTTGACTCTCTCAGCCTTGGCCTGCTAAGAGTAGAAGGAAACAGTGCCTGAATGGTAGAAAATTAGATAGTAGCTACCCATGGAAACCAGTCAAAAGCTGGGCCACCAATGGCTACCTATCTTTTGGGTCCCAAAATATGGTTGTACCATAAGTGTATGTCTTGGGAACATTGCCGCTTTTATCTATTTCCTTTTCATTTGTTCAATATCAGCCTCTCTCAGGTATCCTTTTTTTAATTGAGTACCTGTGTGAAGCATACTATTTCATTTAATCTTCCCCTGATGATTACCTGAGCAAGGGATACCACCTGAGGAAGGTGCTATTAGCCTCACATTACAGATACAGAAACTGAGGCACACAAGTTAAGGAACTTTCCTAAGTCCACAACTTGTAAGTGGAAGAGCACAATTCTTACTTCACAAAGCTGCCTCAATACAGATGATGGTGACCTTGAGAATCTGCCTAAGAACCTCAAAAAGAAAGGAGATCCTAGGGAATAAAATTGAGACTGCTCATATCCTGCCGCTGCCAGCCAGTCTGCTTGGTTCACATGCCATAACTGGCAATTCTAGGTTTGGATGGATCAAAGGAGGCTGTTCCCATGCTGTGTTCCATTCTTACCTCCCTAGGCCTCTCTCTCCGCCATTGCATCCCAGTTTCCAGAAATCTCTCAGGCCCCATGAGCAGCAGCTCCATTATCATCATCAATGGGCAGTGATGCTCGCATCAGCTGTCTGCCATCCCCTGGCCACCCAACTTCCCCACTGAGTATCAGGCCACAGTAATGCACTTGTGCTGCTCTCTCCCTTCTAACCCAGTTTCTGCTCCCTCTAGTCAAAGAGACTGCTCTGACCATCTTGCCAGATTCCCAAATGCCACTTTCTAGAACTCAGCCCACCTGACCTCTGAACTGTCAGAGGCTGTGACTACCTCTCCTGATCCTGGCCCTGTGACACTTCCTCTGGGGGCCTCTGCTCTAGTGGATGTGAGCTCCTTAAGTCTCAGGGCTGCACAGGGCTCTGCCCTCCCCCTGTCTTGTACACTTTCCTCAGGTGACCTGTAGCCTCCCCTGACTCCCAAGCCTGTGGCAGCTTGCTCTGCCTTGACCAAGTCCTGTAAGCCAGTTCCCTTCTGCTGGCCTCACCACTTCGAAGTTGAATAACATGCCATGCTGCAGGGCATGGGAGCCGGCTTCCAGTGGCCAAAGTAATGCAATCTCAGCAAGTGGTGGTGGGGGGACACAATCCAATCCCAGGGAAAGGACAGTGTGGTCTGCAATTTCTTTAGCCATAGAGAAACCCAATTTGGAGAGGTGAGGTGAAGACTCTGGTATCAAGACACAGCAACCCTTCTCAACCAGTTCTGTGAGAATTAAGCCCTAACACCCTGAGGTATCACTTGCGTGTAACAAATTATAACTCAAGCATCTAGAATGGTATTAACCATGCCTCGAGTACTGAGGAAAGTCACCAAATCATTTTCTATTTAAACCCCAGTTGAGAAAGGCTGAAGTACAGAGCAGACATCAGGCACCAGAATCTGGCCCTTCCCAGAGGGTGCTCGACTGGGACTGTGCCCAGCACCAACTGTGTACGCTGAGCTCCCAACATGGAGCCTCCTGGACCTGTCTGCTTTTCTCTCTCAAGAGAGGAAGCACCCAAGTGGAGGGCCTGCCCTAGCCAGAACTGCCCTTAAGTGCTAAGGGTCTCTTCCACCAGCTGGATCAGACACCTCTGGGAGCCGGGCCAGGAATTCCTCAAGGAGGTAATAAAAGAGTAGAGCAAGGAGCCAGCCAACTACACTAAATGGGTGCTAAGCTCTAAAATGACAGGGTGCTGCTCACTGGCCTAATGGGCCCCAAATCTAGAAGTGATTTCAGTAGGTCTAGGTCAGGGCTCAGAAACCTACACCTGTGTTAAAGAAGCTCCCCAGATACTAATTTGTGGAGGGACTGGGGAGCAACTTTGTAACTTCTTCCTTACTGACCTGTTGCTTTGGTCTTCGCGCACTTAGTAAATGTTCCCTTGGAGGGGCCCCAGGAGACTGTGGCCAGTGCATCAGAAAGTTGGCTGGGCTAGTGATCACATCTTTCGCCCAGCTCCAAACACTGGTCTAAACAGCAGTGCAAGATCCAGCAAGCAGAGGCAGGCGTGACAGAGGCTGTACAGCCCCTGCCCTCCTAACCCCACAAATGAATGCAGGTGCCAAGCCTTCGGTCTAATCCTTTCCCCTGCTGCTCATGATAACATACTGCATGTCAATCTGAGGGATGCAGCATTCTTCTCGTCACTACAGAGGGGTCCTCAACTTTGGCACAGCCAAAACCTCCTCGGCATCCCTTCTCCTCCACTCTCGCTGAGCCGAATGGCCCAGGACTCATTCCACACACCACACAGAAAGCACTGAAGCAGAAGTTGCTTTAATCAAGGCGTGAAGTCCTCAATCAGGTGGACCTCACTCAACCTTTGGTGGTGGGGTCTCAGCCTATCCCCGCCACATGCCCTGAGGCCCCTCAGGAAGGAGGGAGCAGCTGAACAGCAAACATGGCAGAGGTCAGGAAAACGGGGGAACTCAGGGCAAGCGGCAGGGGCAGGGCACTGAGTGTAGTGAGGCTGAACGGGGGCTGGAACAGCATTACACACACGCTTCTACCTGGGGGCCAGCTGAGGTGGCTGTGCATCAGGCAGAGCGCCACCAGGAGGGCTGAGAGCAGAAAAGGGTAACAGGGGAAGGAGCACTTAGGAGATGAGGCGACAGTGAAGCTGGTGTAGCTGCTCCTGGGTCAGCACCAGCCGGTGTCGCTGTCCAAGGCCAGCTGCACACGAGAAGGTCACTTTGCCCATGTAGACAGTGTCGTCCTGCTGCTCCTCCTTGGCCTGGGAGTTGGCGAGAAGAGAACCCCAGGTCAGGGGCTCACTTGTCCCTGAGCCCAGAGACCAAGGTAGCCCCTGGGAGACAGGTTTGGGGGCTTCTAGGCTATGGTGACATTTTCCAAATCAGAATTGGGGTACGCAGTCTCACAAGGGAGTTTTGAGCCCCTCCTGGTGTCACAAGTCATAGAAGTTATTTAACTGCTACAACAGTGGAATTTCTGGAAGCATTGCAAGAACTTCTGAGTTGACACTTGGTCAGATACTCAGGATGTGCAGTTGTTGGACCTGAGACCCCAGAGGCCACTTCAAATTCTTGGGGAGAGGAGAAGGACCCATTTGAGCCTCCATGCTGCCCACCTCCCTCCCCACACTCCCTCTGACCCTGAGGAAGGCTGAGGAAGGGAAGGTGGCGAAGTCAGTGGGGACCGTGGCTCCAGGGCGCTGTGATACAGTCTCCTTGAGGACCTCATCCTGGCAGAGGAGGGAGAAGAACAAGGGTTCATTTAGGAGACAGACCCCCCTCCCCACCCACACACACATAGGCTAGTCCAAAACCGCCTGGTTTCACGGGAACACTAATACCAGGAACAGGGACCCAGTCCTCTCTATCACCAAACTTCTGCTCTCGCCTCCAACCCCATCCCCACCCCAACATCCTTCCTTATACTTGTCCTTTAAGGCCCCATTCAGAATCTACAGGCTTTGGGAAGCCTTCCCCAACTGCCCTGCCCCATAGCGATCTCAGCTCTGATAAAAGCTGCACCTGAACCACACACTCTTAAGATCAACCCATTTTGTTGATAAGAATCTGCCTTCTGTTTGCACCAAAACAGTGAGCTCCCAAGGCAGGAACCCTGCCTTCCCTTCCACCTCCCCTGCAATGTGCCATCTAGCACAGGGCTGGCCAGAGGAACACTGGGAGGGCCTGTGGAAGTCAATGTGCTAAGACTTCACCAGGGACTGCTACAGAGCAAGCTCTTAGGGTGAGGAAGGACAGGGTCAGGGCTGACCTTGAGCTTCTCGATGGTGTCGCTTAGGGACTTGAGCTGAGCCACTTGCTCCAGGAGCTGGGCCGACGGGCTCTTGGCAGCTGTGGGAGGGAAGGCTGGTGAGGGCCACCAAGACCCCAGAAGGTGGCTGTCCTGGATTAAGGGTCAGCAATGCAGACACTGGACCCTCTCATGGAACAGGCACATGAAAGAGTGGATGAATCAAGCAAACTGAACACTGAGAAAAAGAGCAGTATGGGAACTGCCTGGGCAGGGTCTATATCCCTGAGGCAAGGGGAAGGGGTGTGTTATTCATCTCAGGGGTTGGCAAGTCCATACCAGGGCTGGTGCGAGTAATATCTACTACGTGGGTGTGCGCGCTCAGCTGATTCAAAGTCTCCAGCAGCTGGTTGGTCTTACGATACAGCGCTCCAGCTGCTAGCTCACTGCCAGGGCCCTCATGGGGCGGGAGGGAGAGCTTTGCCACATGCAGAGGGGGCAGGGCTGCTAAGGAGGCCTTCATTTGGGCTCCCTGTGGGGGGAAAAAAGAGGGGTAATGGTAAGAGGTGATAGAAGGCCCTGCCATCTATCATCAATGAGGCAGATAGGCTTTGCCTCCACCCCAGTCCTCCCTGCGACCTCCTCACCTTGAGGATGCTGTTCTCATGCTGGAGCTGGGAGATGTGCAGCCTCATGGCAGAGATCTGCTGAAGCAGCAGTGGCGAGTCCCTCACCAGCCCGGGGCCTGGCACAGACCCCAGAGCCTGCCCGGGGGCGCCTCCTGTGTCACCACAGTAAATATCATCAGTCCCAGGGGTAGAGGGCTGAAGATGGGTTCCATCCCTGCTCATCTCCTTTCCTTATATCCTCCCACCCCAAGTCCTGGTGGCTCCCAAGAGGGAAGTCTCACCCTGCTCCCCCAGCCCCAATTCCCACCAGCACGGGCAACCACCAGCCAGGGTGGGTCTCTACCTCGCTGCTGTTCTTCTGTGCTCAGGAGAGCCATGGGGAGCAAGGAAAGAGGAGAGAGGAATTAGGTGATTGGGGGGTCAGGGGGACACCGCAGAGAAATCCTGGACACGACCTACAGGAAAACCCTTTTCCTGATCGCCATACTTTCTCTAACAAGGCCCTGCCTCTGCCCCCCACCTTTGGGAAGAGCAAACGTGTGAAATAAAGATGGGAAAGGGAAGTGAGGCCATGAGACACAGTGAGACACAGTGGTAATTCTGGAGACCCCGCCCACAAGGAAAAGGAGCCATAGGAGTCTACGGTCAAGAAGGTACTTGGTCACCTCCCAAGCTCAAGAGGCACCAGTGACAGGGGCATTGATGAGGATAAGACCCTAGGTGAGGCCAGCTGACAAAACAGGCACAGGAGGGGCAGTCAGGAGACCCTGAGGCCTCACTCCAGGGCAAGGAGACTGTCTTCTGGAAATGAGAGAGTAAGTGAGAAACTAAAGAAAGAACAACAAATAAACTGTAGGTCAGATGAAAACTAAAATGGCAGTGGGCACCTCCCTGGTCAGGAAACTGAGGAGACTGAGCCTGGAAGCCAGAAAAACTCATAAGGGAAGGAGCCCTGACCACGCTAAGAGACAAGAAAAGGTCAGAACACAAGCCCCAAGTGAAACTAAGAGAATTCAGCAACGGAAGAGACAGCCACACCACAGGGAGAAGCCGCATGAACTCAGCAGGGAAAACCTGGTGCCCACGCAGAGGAGCAATCAAAAGCAGGCATCAGGCACAGCTGGATACTACAGCAGTCAGCCCGGCCAAGGCAAGGAATCAGGGCTGGGTCAAAAAGGCCACAGTGCAGACCCAGAAGGGACATCTACTAGAGTCCAACCGTCACTGTAATTCTGAGCGGCACTGACAACTTGGTAACACCCCACCTTGGTTAGAGGGACTCTGCACATATCTTTGGGAGAAGTCAAATCTTGGTGAAAGCTGCCACAGAATGAAACTGGGCAAGCTCATTCCTGGCTGAACATCTAGGGGTAAGAATGGGGCAGAAGTCAAACTGAGGCCAAGGACAAGAGGGAGGCCATTCAATCTCCTGTGGGCCAGTGCTGCCTGTCCCACTGCACTCACCACCAGCAATGCCAGAGACCAGAGTAGCAATACCGGAGGGAGGGGGCCCCCGGAGGCCCTCGATCGTGCGCTTGGACTGGCTGTTCAGCCGCTGCTTGAGCTCTGCCTTCTCTGCCTCCAACTGGTCAATGTCAGCCTGGAGTGCATCCATTGTCTCCTCGAACTCTCTGTGAAAGAGAATCTGAGCTTGGGCAGTGTCCCTTCACCACAGCCCCATCCTACTTCTCAGTCCTGGCAGGTCCTTGTAGTAGCCCTGCTGGTGAGGTCCTGAGGTGGCACAGGCTCAGACTGGGGTGATGTAATGGAGTCGGCAGTGGGCGAGGAAAATGGCGCCTGTTCCCCTGGGGAGCCTCAGGATGAGAGAGTAGGGCATGTCAGGAGGCAGAGCTGCCAGCAGGAGAGAGGGCTGGAGCAAGCGGGGGCCAGGGAAGAGCCTAACTTTTCTTTCTTCCGCAGCAATGCCTGGGTTTCCTCCAGCCGAGTCTGGACTTTCTCGATGCGCTCATCTGCATCCTTGGCAGCACTGTCCAGCTTCTTCTCCAGGAGGCTCAGCCGCACGTTGGCCTCACTCAGCTCCTCCCCCTGGACAAGGGCAGAGAGCTTCTAGTTCCCTTACACCCTCCCATGGCCCCCAGGGACCCAGGATAGACCATAAGATGGAAGCCTCTCTAAAGGCCCACTAAGCTCCCACTGATCACAGGCACTTCTTGTCTCAACCCTAATCCGTCCTAGTCTCAACCAAGACTCACCCTGTGCCCTGCAACACTTCCTGGCCCCCAGACCCTGAGACTACCCTACCCTCACCTTGATCTTGAGTGACTTCTTCAACTCCTTGATAACTGTCTCTCGATCTTCAAGCTTCAAGCCCAGGCCTTCAGCATCTGTGATCTCCGCACGAAGGGCTGCAGCCCGCAGTTCAACAGGAGGAGGCTAAGGGCCGGGGTGAGAGCAGAGGGCAGGGGTCGGGAGAGGAGGTCACCAATGTGCTCCTTTCAGAGAGATCCAGTTTCTTGCCTTCTAAGCAGGATGATGCTCTCCAGGTTCCTTCCTCCACCTCCCAGCCCTCCCACAACGAGGAGTGTCTCTAGGTCCCAGCCCCCTGGGTCCAAGGAGCACATTCCCACCTTGCTGGGGGGTCGCTCTGCATCATACTCTCCCTCCTGCATGGCTGTGGCCAACTTGTTCATGGTGCTGATGAGAATGCTGCATGACTGGCGTAGACACTCATAGGGGCTGCTGGACGGGGTCCCATAGATCTGCAAGAGCCAAGGGCAGTAGTGAAAACCTCGTACTGGCCATTTGATCCCCCCACACCTTCTGCCCTGCCATCCAGGCCCACCTGCTCGCTTGCTTTGAAAGCCAGCTCCTCCAGGGCAGCCACAGGCAGTCCCTCATTCTCCGCCAGTGGAGCAATGAGCTGGGCAGCAGCAGCTGCCACCTCCTGCAGCACAGCCACCACCCATGTCAAGTGTTTTCTGCAGTCTAGGAGTGTGTCGGATACCTGCGCAATAGGCCAGGGTCAGGAGTCCAACCTGGGTCCAGCACCACGGCTCCCAGCTACCTCAAAATCATTCTTGCCCCATGACCAGATTCATGACTTAACATACTAGGCCCTTCTTTGCTCTACTCAACTTCCTTCCCTTCCCCGCCCTTGCAGCCCTAAACCTGTGGTCCAAAGGCCAGTGCAGCGGGGATCCCAGGAGCATCTGTCCCTGGCATTCGCCTTCGGATCTTCTTGCAGAACTGGCGGATGTCACTGCATGACGTTTCCAGGTCCCGGAGCAGGAGGGCAATATCTGAAGCCTCCTGCCCACCCTTTTCAGGGAACAGGAGGAAATGGATGGGGAGCCGAGACAGCATTAGGGCTGGAGGTGAGGAGGGGAAGCTAAGAAGAAAGAGGAGCCAGTTGTGCTCTCACCTGCAAGAAGGCACGCAGCCGTCCCACCTCCACACTCATGCAGTCCAGGGCACTCTGGGTGAACTGTGAGGACAGAAGCATGTCAGCCTCCAAGAGGAGCCCTTCTGCCCCATCATCATCTCTAAGAAGTCCCAACCCTCTAGTGAACCCCATACATAATGGGTTCCCAGTCTTCCCTAATTTGGCCTCAGTGACTCTGTTCCAGTCCTATGTGCTACGCCTGAGGGTCAGATCCCTCGACTTGATGGCCTCCGTTTCTGATCTCTACAGGGGGCTCAACCACCAGCCCAGACACTTCACCTTGATGTGGTCAGCCAGCTGCATGGTACTGTCCTCGGGCTGTTCAGCAAGGTGGATACTGTACAGATGCTGAGGGATGACAAAGAAACAGAAGCCTTTAGGCCTTGGAGAGATGGAGGATTCTTCCCCAATTGCAGTTTGAGCCCCAGTCACCACAGGACTCCAGAGGTAGGAAAATCTGAAAGCTCCAAGGGCTGCATCCTGAAGTGAGTTCATCTAGAGCATGCTGAGCCTCAGGCACACAACCTAGGCTATGCTGACCACAGCCCTAGAAGGAGAAACCCTCCCTCCCTCCTGCACCAAGCCAGGATCCTCATCCCAGACCTGGTAGTACTTGATGGCCTTGGTGAGAGGCTCGACATTGACAGTCTCGTCCAGCTGGTCCTTGTGCAGCAGTTCAATGAGGAAGTCCAAGGAGCGCTCATGGGCACTCATCTCAGGGTAGAGGCTGCCCACCTTCTTGTACACGTCCACATTGCACTGAGAGAGAGCGCTAGAGACCAGAGAAGGGCCCTGTGAAGCCAGGGTCTGCCAGGCAATCTCAGTTCAAGCCAATCTGAGACCTGAGGCCTGGAATAGAGGTCAGAGTCACTTACTGCTCATAGCGGTGGAGTGTGGCCTGCAGCAGACTCAGTGAGTACACCAGCCCAGCGGCAAAGCTGAGCTGCTCCCCTGCAGCTCCTCGAAGCCCAGGCCGCTCTGAACAGTTCTCACTTAGGTCAAACTTCTCCTGGGCCTGCTTCCGGATCAGCTCTGCCTGTAGGAAGAAGTGCCAGGGACCTGGGGCTCAGAGCAGAGGATGGAAGACACAGACTCAGGAATACAGGACACACTGCTGAGCAACTATTAGGGGGTGGGTGGAGAGAGCAGAAACAGCTCTTAGATGGGCAGGGCGTCTTGCATAGGGAAAGGGTAATGATGTGGTTACTGGCAGCTATGAGGATTTGGGATGTGGGGATGAAAGGGCAGTGGAAACAGTGGGACCAAGCTCTTTCCCGCAAGCTTGAAGCTGCTGCTCCTGCTACCCTTCCACTAAAATGCTATCCTGATAATTATCCCCCCACTAACTCCTAGTCATCTTCTGGGTCTCAGCTCAAATGTTATTCCTTCAGTGACACCCCTCCACCTAAATCAGCTCCCCAACTGTGCTCTCTCAAAGAAGCTATCCCCACTGTAACGGGCCATCTGTGACATGTGACCACCTGCAACTTTGCTGACTACGTTCACCCAATACATCATAAACTTGGGAGAAGGGACACTGACTGCTGGCTTCACTGTACTTCCTCAATGCCTGGTTCACAACAAGTTCAACGGGTTCCCACTGAACATGTGACTGACTGGCCGTACCTTGCAAATGAGACGAGGCATGAGCAGCAGCACCAGGACACAGTCATGGTCTCCACCTGGCCGAAGGAAGCTGTCAGGCATGAAGGCTGTCATCAGGGACATGTGCCGATTGGCCTGGGCCACCTCCATCTGCCTCAATTCCATCTCAATAGCCTGTGAGGTAGACAGGGAGGCAGGCTCTCAGACAGGATAGAGTTCCAGACCTACTGTGCCTTGCTCACAAGGTCCCCTGCTTCTAGGACAAGCCCAGGCCAGGAGTCTTCCAAACCATGACACAAAGCACCTGGTCCCCAAGGAACCTCACGCCAGGTCAGTCCACAGCCACACTCAGGCTGGGCTCTCCCACATTCTCCCCTCACTGGCCAGCTTGCTTTCCTGACCTTGGCATGGGCCTTAGTCTCAGCAAACTTGATTTTGAAGTCAAAAGTCTCTGGGGGTGGCTGCTGCTGACGCTCCACAGATGCTTCCTGCTGGTTTGTCAGTTCTCGATTCACGTCCTGAGAGCAGAGATGGAGAGTGAGGCATAGCTGGGTCATGAGGGAGCCGTGGGGTGATCACAGGCAGAGAGCAGGGGATGCACAAGTACCTGTAGGTGGGCAGTCAACTGGCGGTATTTCTTGATAGTTTGCTGGTAGTCTGCGACCGTCTCCTGAGCGGCCTCCACACGCTTCTGGGCCTCCCGTACCCGGGCGCCAGCCATGTCCAGCTGCTCCCGCAACTCCAGTTCTGTCTCACGTGCATTCTCTTGCAGTTCATCGTTCATTTCATTCATCGCTTCCTGGGAAGCCACAAGGGAATTGGGGCAAAAGAGAGGCAAGGTTAGGGTAGCAGGCCAGGGTGAGTCCACTTACCGCACACCCTGCTCAGAAGTCAAGGGTCATGTGTCAGTGCCTCTCTCAGCAAGTCCCTTTTAAATACCCTCCATCAGGGTCAGAAGTCAGGGGTCAGCTCTCGTCTTACCAAGTCCCCCACGGTCTCTCTCAATTCCCGCACTTTCTCTTCTAGATTCAGGTTCCTATCTGTCAGCATCTCCACCATCTCCTCAGCACCCAGAGCGGCATCCACCTGTGTTGCAAGGAGGGAACAGGGAGAAGGACTGCTGAAAGGTGCCTAGAGAGGGGAGGCACCTACGGAAGACTCAGCGAGTGGGGCTGGAGGGAGACTCTGGGTAAGGGGCTGGACTCTCCAGACCTGCTCCTTCAGCTCATCGATGGTGCTCTCCGCCTGGCTCAGCTCCTCTTGTAGACGCTCCCGCTGCTGCCTCACAACTTCCAGCTCCTGGTTCTTCTTTTCCATGAGCTTCTGGAGTTTCACATGTTCCTGCTTCTCTGAGGAAGAAAGATCCCGCATCCTGTGGGGAAGTGGAGAGAGAGAAGGTGTGGCGTGTGTAAGAGTCACTGGCAATGGGCACTGTGGCACATCTGGAGCCAGGAGAGTGGGCCCCGGAGCCAAGCAGTGAGGGGAGCCTACCTCACCAGGGCATCCTTTAGGCGAGCATTCTGCTCCTCAAGCTGCTTGAGCTGATAACTGGACGCAGCTCCATCTGAGCCTGAGGAAAGCCATTAGCATTTTCAGACATGGTTCCAAACCCACCATTCGTTCCCTAGCAGCCCCAGGCCCTTACCTTTCTCTTCAATCTCAGCCTTAAGGATCTCCAAGTCAGTGGTAAGCTCGTCCACACGCTCCTTCAGCGCCTCGACCTCCTGCTGCAGGGACTCAGCCCGCTCTTCAGCCATCTCCTTGTCCAGAGTGGCCATCTCGATGGCATCAGCAGTATCGGCCATCTCCTCCATGTAGCGTTCCTTCGCCTCTAGCGCCTCCTTGGCTTCCTGAGGAGGGGTGGAGGTTGATGGAGCATAAGTACAGAGATGCCTCGCCTCCCATGCCCTATCTCACAGAATGTTCCAGGCTCCAGCTCCAGTTGAGTTTCCAATACACTTCCTCAGGCCTGATGCCTCCCCAGCCACCCCCTTCATGCCCGAGTCCCACCTTCCGCGCCTCCTTGAGGCGCCGCTGCAGGTCAGCCTGCTGCTCCTGCATTTTGCTCTTCCATTCCTGCACTTGCTCCAGCTGGATCTTGTGTTTTTCCAGCTCTTTTAGCTTTGCCTTGTCTTCTGCCCGTTTCAGCCGCAGCGTCTCCAGTTTCTCCTCTAGGTCTCGCACCTGGGCCCTCAGCCCCTCCTCCTCCTGCAAAGGAGAGACCCCTCATTCCGTGCATAGCCTCCCCCTCCTCCCCACCAAGGCTATGCTGGAGCATAAAGGACAGAAATGTGTGCACACATCATTCCAGCTCCAGGGTCAAAAGGCACATAAACATCTGAGAAGAAACTAATACATATGGGGAAAGCGAAAGGGCAGAGAGGAAAGGGCAGCTTAGTCAGCGGCAGGATGATGCTATGTCTCCACCCTTCTGACCCAAGTTCTAGGTCTCCCCCAACCCTGGGAAATGTCCAAGACCTTGGAAATGTCACGGGCCCCTTTGTGTCTTGGTTCATCTTCACTCCAACCCCAGTCCTTACCTTGGAGGGGGAAGGAAGTGGGGGCGCTGCTCCAGGAGAGGTGAGGGCTGGCGTGGGGATGATGGGTGCTGCCAGTGGAGTCTGAGCTGGGGTGCTGGGCTCACTGCTACTCAGCTCACCTGCTGATGCTGAGCCGGAGGGGCCTAGGGAGCTACTGGCTCCGGCCACCCCAGTACTACTGGCTGGGCGGGTGGGCTATTCAGAGAAGGTAGGGGCAGACCAGAAAAAAAGTAGGAGATAGGGGTGGTGAAAGAACAAGAGACAAAATATGAGAATATGGTGAGGGAAAGAGACAGAGAAAGAAAAAGGCAGGAAGAGAGTATCAAAGCACAATGAGAACACAGAAATAGATTGAAGGGGAGAGGGAAAATGACACAGTCAAAGATAGTGACAAAAGATGGGAGGAGGTAGGGAGGCAGAGGGGAGGGAGAAGAAAGGATGGAGGAAGACATGAGATTATAAGGTTCCTCCTTTGGCAATGACCCCACATTCCTCACAGCTCTGGCACTACCCCCTTAGAGCAGAATCCTTACTCCCCAGAACTCCCCTTGGTGACCCACTTGTAATCATCTTAGCAGTTTCTTAATACTCCCAATCCTATCGTTGCTCTGGACCTGCACCCTCCTCTCCCCAGAGATAAAAAGTGATTCAATGTCATTTCCAGAGAAAAAGAACAGATCGGAGTTTGTTCTCTAACTTTCATGTTCCCAGAGAAGGCTGCACTGACTAAAAGTGGGGAGACCAAGCTCTACACCTCTGCTAGGCCCTCCCTGCTCTTTGGGAGTCAAGTTGATTCTCCCTCCCTTAGTGTATTTCAGGGCACCCAGCAGGTAAAAGGGCCCCAGGTGAAAGTTGTATTCCTAGACTCCCCCTTGAAACAAGGTCAGCACAGCCAACTTTTCTGTCCTCTCCCTCCCCCAAGAGAAAGAGGCTCTAATCAGGCACCACTACCCAGGCCCGAGTCAGGCTGGGGTGGAGGAGCTGTGCAGCCTCCAGCCTTGGAGGGGACCGGCCTTCCCAATGCTCTCCCACGCAATGCTGAGCTTTGACATTTTACTGGTGGGCTGATACTCAGAGACCACGTGTATCCACAGACACTCCCACAGACATTTACAAGGCCAAGTGCTTCTTCGCCTCTCTTTTAATCCCCACCCCGTCAAAACTAGTCAAAATGCCTTTCTTCAAGAAAGCCTGCCTTGATTAACCACGACCACTCTCATTTCCCTTTTGAATTCAAGCTACTGGCTCAGACATCCTCCCAAGAGCCAGAAGTCACTTTCTCAGGAGTGGTCTGTCACTACCCTCAGACCCCTCACTCTCATGAAAAGAGAACCCAGGATGCACTGTGACCAAGTTTTACTTGACCACACACATGCCCACACACATGCACATGCCTGAAATGAGTGTGTACATTCAGCAGTAGCTTGTGCAGAGGCCTGTTTTTTCTCACCTTGGGCCGCCGAGTTGTGGTCTGGACAGGCAACAGGAGCCAGAGGAGAGGTAGTCAGGAAAGAAAGGAAAATGGCACAAAGATAGACAGCAAAAGGGACAGCAATGAGAGCATAAGAAGTAAGGGGAATGGGGCTATGGTTAGCCACCCTCCCACTCCCACCCCACCCCTTTCTCTCTCCAGGGAATCACCCTGTTCCTACTCCAGGAACTCACAACTCCAGTTCCCCATTGGTTCCTTCTCCCACGTTTGCCCAAGCTTCGCAGACCTCACCCCTTCAGACACCCTGGAAATCCCAGAACCCATCTCCTAGGCTGAGCCACAGGAGACCAAAAGCAGTAAGTAGCCGGTGGAGAAGGTCTCTAGAGACCAGGCCTTTTGAAAACAACTTCTGGCACTCCAGCCCAGAGCCAGAGGCCCCGCCCACCCATCACTCCCAAGGACTTTTCCAGGTCAGCCCCTTCCTTCAAGAGCTAGACTCCACAGAAGGCTCCCTACACACGCCATGCGGCAAGGCTAATGACATGAGGCCAGAAGTGAGTAAAATGAATCCAACAGAGGGAGATCAGGTCCCCAAAGCAGAACACTGCTTCCCTACCCTCACCCCACCCCTTGCCCAGGACCAGATCCTGCAGCAGTCCCCTTCCCTAGGGCAGAGGGCTCAGGTGTCAGGACCATGAATATTGCATTAGCCAGAAGCCCAGAGCTCAGCAAAGTAACCCCACCTCACTACAAGAAAGGGCAAGCAGCAGCACACACAAACTACTGCCTTAAATCAAATCCAGAAACCCCTCAGGTTACTGCAAAGTGGTAAAGAGACAATTAACTCTAACTCCCAAATAGTCTTCTTGCTACCCAGTATCTCATAGCCTCAGCAAAGACAAGGTTTGGCTTGGGCCCTTTTTCCAGTTGACACTGAGCCCAAGGAGACCAATCCCCACATCTCCTACCCTGAGCTAAGCCTCCATAGCTGTAGGTCAAAAACTATTCTAGGGTCCTCATCCCACCCTGGGAAAGCCCCCTGATACAAATCCTGGTGGGGGAGGGATGCTAGGAGTACAATCAAGAGTCATCCTAGCAAAGGTTGGGGGAGGCAGGCCTGCTAGAGGCACGGAGACATCTGGACCTGCTTCCCTAGATTTTCTCACAGGAAACTCTCCCAGAGCTGCTTTGCAGCAGAAGCTGCCTCAACCCCAAGCATGTAAGGCCACTGGGTACAAGGCCCTGAACACAGACTCAGAGCCAAATGCAGGCAAGACAAGGAACAAATGCTCAGGGTGTGTGGGGCATGGCAGTGACACACACCTCTCCCTGCTCCCACCTTTACCCCCCTCTCCTCCCCCATCCAGGTAGACAGATGAAATCAATCAGCCCCCACCCCCACCCCAGCAGCCTGCTGCCACCATCGCCCTGGCAACCCAGCAGCAGGACCAGAGCAAGCAAGAGTACCTTTCGGGCTGTCGGTGCCTGTCTCATCATTGCAGAAAACCAAAGAAAGCCAGGAGAGGAAAGACGGGGAGAGCGGAGGATGGACACACAGAGGAAGGACAGACAGAGGGAGGGAAAAAGAGGGAAAGGCGGCGGAGACAGGAGATTAGTGCATCAAATCCCAACAATGCAGCCTCAGCTTCCCGGTCAGCGGCTTCCCGGCCCGCAAACGGCCGAGGCTCCGATGCAGAAGCCCTGCAGGTGCGCAGAGGGACAGCCGGGCTCTGGCGGGCACCGGGGAGGCGCCGGCCCAGTTCCCCAGCTTAGGCTGATGGCAGCCTCAGTGGCCGCAGCACCAGCTCCACCTGACGTCATGCACCCACCCTCCTCTGCTCCATGGGGGTGGAGCCACTGCTCCTCAGTCACCTAGCAACCAGCTGGCTCCACTGGCTCCTCCTCCTCCTCATGACTGGACAAAGTCCTACGCAGAGCCCGCCCTGCTTCTTCCGCCAAAGAGCAGGTTCTGGCTCCTCCTTCTCCGCTCGCCACTTAGCTCCAAGAAACTGGGCAAGGGGCCAGGGCATCATTGGGCAGGGACACAGGGTCTCAATGCTCCATCAGGCCCACTCATACTCACACTCTCCTTAGCTGGCAACCCCATCAACTCCACTTCTGTCTCTTATGAGCACACAAACCCAGAACAGCCCTCCTGCCACAGCATCAGCGCTGAGGGGCAATAGCGAGAATCAGAAACCATGGGGACTATTTAACAGCAGCTCTAATGACAGTGTTTGGCTCCTCTCCCAACCCTCCTCTGGCTGTGGGCAGGTTAAGCCTGTCTCTAAAGGGCTTCCAGAAAGGACTGACCTTGCAGAGACATCTGAGTTCTCTTCTGCCCTCCCCCTCTAAATACAGTCTTTTGTTCTGAAGTTAGCTCCCTGTTCCCCATGGGGTGAGAGCAGGGGCCCTGGGCTAAGCAATCTGCTGCACTGGAACCACTGGAGAGTGAGGCCTGGGGGGACTTAACTTGACACTTTGCACCATGAGCAAAAAGGTGCTACATCCCAGCACCAGCAGCCCAGGCTGGGCTTTGCCACATTTCCTCAGGCAGCTGCCAAAACCCCAGGATTTGCACATGGCTCAAGTGCCACCAGCATCGGGTCAGGCTGCAGCCAGAACTCCTCCACAGACATCAGACTGCAGGTCCATGCTCTTCTCTATGCAGGAGCCTGATGTGAGAGGGAAGCCCAAACCAGGAAACAATATTCAAAGAAAGAAGCCCAGTTTCTGTGACCTTGGAATGGGTCCAGCATCCTTCAGAGCATCATTTTCCTTCTTATATCCCCATTCCCACCCAAGCTAGGACCCCTCTTCCATGGCAAAACTTCAAAGTGAGGACCCGTCATCAACCAGGATTCAAATGGGAGATGTTTTCCTCTCCCCTCCCACTGCCCTCATTCAATAGCTCTTCATGCAAGGTCAGAAGGGCCTGAGACAGGCTGACAAGGAAATCACAGAATCATACACACAGCACAGTACAGACAGATTAGACAGGCACATGCAGGTCAGAGACAGCTTAGGCACATGTCCAAGGTAGGGTCTGGTGTGAGAAAGTGGTCATG
Organism: Pteropus alecto; assembly: GCF_000325575.1. Taxonomy (NCBI): domain Eukaryota; kingdom Metazoa; phylum Chordata; class Mammalia; order Chiroptera; family Pteropodidae; genus Pteropus; species Pteropus alecto. Next base: position 1,082,019 of record NW_006430723.1, read on the forward strand.
GCAACAACTTAAGAGTTTAAGAGTCTGGGGACAGCACAGTTGAGACCCACTCTGATAATGGCTGACAGAAGGCTGCAAGGCGAGGACAGTAGGCCTCAGGCACAATACCAGAAGGAAGAGGCAGGCAAGGAAAGACTGGTGGAACAGAGTGAAGGTGGCCATTCATGGCAGTGCCCACCCAGAGGCAAGCACACAGACTCAGGTGTTCCAACTTGGGACTGTTCTTACTGTGCTCTGTTGCCTGACCTCCTGCCCCCTTGTCTAACCACCTCGCTTGGTAATTTTCACAGCCCCAATTCCCCAGTCTCTCCTACTACTACCCCCAGGTTCAGGCTAAGTGAGAACCCACTATAACCCAGTAAAGGCTCTATTCCATGCTCCTGATATTCATAATCAAGTGCTTGCAGTCTCTGACTAGAAGTCCTAGGGCGAGGAAGGGTGGGGATCAACCCAATGAGTACTACTGGGCCTGACACTGAGCCTGATATCCTTGCAGCCCCCAGAGGAAATCTGGAAGCCAAGGCGACCATTTCCTCTGGCCATCCCAGCCCAAGGTCACACACACATACATGCAGCAGCTCAAGACATGCAGGATGGCTGGGGAGGGGGCTCATGGCCCTCACCCACCCAGGCACAAATAGTAAACACACCACCTTCTTAGGCTTCAGTCCCCGCTGCATGAGGAGTAGGAAAGGGCAGAGTTAGAGAAAAGATGTCACACTGTACTAGCTGGCCAGACATGCTGGGTGTAGGCATTAAGATCAACTCAGGCATACACAGGTAAAGAGGGAATTGAGTCACTGTCAAGCTCTAGGTAAGTGAGATGAGGGGTCCCTCAAAGATCAGCTTCCAGGATGTCTACACTCTGGCCCAAAGAAGCTGGAGAGTCTGGAGCCCCACCTCACACACCTGTGCAGAACAGCAATGGGAGCTAGGACAGGCCCTCTGCACACTGCCTAAAACAGATGGCAGAGGGCCTGGTTCCTTGCCATTCACTTGTGAACAGGAGAGCTCCTTCTCCTCTAGCTCCCACCTTACCCCTTCCCTGAGACCCTTTAGACCTTGGCAGCTTTGGGTACCAAAAGGTAGGAAGCTGACAACAACATACTAGGGTCAGACCTGTCTTTCCTATCATCCCCAGAAATTGTCCCATTTGACCTTGAACTTCCAGGCCCTAATAGTTGTTCCCTACCACCACCTTTACTCACTCCTAAAATAGCATGTGATACCCAGAAAGCTTCCTTCTCAGGGATGTTGGAGATCAGAAAGCTAATACGGTTTACTCACCTACTGCTTCTACCTGCCTGGCGGTGGGTCTCCCTCCTTTCTTTTTCATTCCCCTCCTTTTTTACTCCCCATTCCCACTCCCAACCACTCACCAGTTTGCTGGTCTTTGCAGCTGAGTCTGTTCCCTCTGTAGAAAGCAAACAGAAACAAGTATGTGTTTGCATGCAGGGGCAGGGGCAGAGAACATTATGGTGAGATGGGAAAGATATAACAAGGGAATATGATGGCGATGGAAAATCTCTGGATCCATGTTCTGAGGAGAAGTCTTGGGGACTCCCGAATGTGGGGGGCGGGGCAACTTAAGTGGGTGGTTGTTACCTCTTTTGAGGATCTTTGAGGCAGAAGAATCAGGTGTCTCTGGGGAAGTAGTATCGGCTCCATCTTCAAATACTTGGATCTGAGGCCACAAAACAGACTCATTACAGCCAGATCAAGAATGTTATGCTGTAATATGGGTCCCTCCCCAGGCCCCGAGCAAGGCAGCTTCCCAAGGATGGATCGCCAATCTTTCCTCCCCCGCTACCTCCCACTCTCCCAACCAAAGACTTATGTTCATGCCCAGGAAAAGGGAGCACCAACACACCAGCTGCATAGGCAACAGAGCATGCACACACACACACACACACACACACACACACACACACACACACACAGAAGTAGGGCATGAGTACCTGGGATTGGCGCACAAAGATGCCATGCCCTTCATCACAAGTGAAGTACTTCCTGCCTTGGACAGTTCCATCATTCTTGCCTTTTGCTTCATCTAGGATCACACCTACCCATTTGCCAGTGGCAAAGAGTGTGGCTCCAACATAAGCCACAGTACCTCGGTGCCCTTTTCCAATCACCTCCACACGGGAGCCTACTCGCAGAGGCCGGGCGCTTGCCTCTGCACTCATTCTGCTGCCACTGGGCGCCTGAAAGAAAGACACATGCAAATATACACAGTTAAAGGCCTCAGGTCAAGGGTGTCATCCTGATGCATAAGAAAGGCCCCTGTCAGGATCCTGGACTGAAAAAGGACCAGAAGTCACTTCCCTGAACCCCATTTATAGGGTGAAGTAGGCCCCCAAATTCCCTTTTGAAAAATGTCAGTGATGTGTTCACCTAAGACTTCTCCCAACTCCTCTGGAATCTGCCAGAATTTTTAAGAGTTTATATTTAAATTTTATAACAAATCAGAATTCACTGATAGATCTGTGAATGTCACCACATGGCTGGTTTCTCAGGAGTACTCCCCCCGAAGGAGGAGAATGAAGCTCAAGCAAATAACTCACTTTAGACCAGGTTCCCCACAACCCAATGCCTTGACTCAGGAGCCTCAATGAGAAAGACATGTGATTCAGGTGTCTCTGCGAAGGTAGTATCTGTTCCACAGAATCTTGTTCCCCTCCCCACTGTTGCATGTCTTCCCTGTTTTCAAACATCTGTTAGGGGCACAACTGTGCCTCCCTCCAACTCTCAAGTCACCACTACTCCTTCTGGACCTGACTTCCCCCAACCCCGTCCACATATACACCATGATACTCCTGGATGCCTCAGTGCAGCCCATTTGACCATTTAATTCCCTTCTTCCTTGCCTGAGCACCGTTCTATCCACATTCTACCCTCAAGTTCTAGAGATCCTTCCCCCGTGCTATGTTGCTACAAAAAGTAAAAAGAAGGCCCAGTAAATCAGGTACCTCAGGTCTGTCCTACACTCTGGCCCCCAGACTCTGCCCAGTGGTCCAAATGGATGATTTATCACCCCAAGGATGGACAAGGCAAAGCAACAGACTAAACACTGTCCTTGGAAAGCTCTGTTTCTGACACACCCGTGATGACAGGACACATGAAATTAGGTCCTAAATAGGCCCATAGTTTAGAAGAAAAATCACACCTAAGCCATTTTTAGCAATAGCAGCTCCAAGAACCAGGGGCCTTGCAGCAAATTAATGAATGAGGCAAGAAGAAGTGACACCATGGTCCTAAAGACTCCACAGGGCTCCCTTCCAGTGCCTCCACCTGGCTTCAGAAGGGAGCCCTGCCAGAGCCTGTCACTCTCTAACTCCCTTCCCCAAAAAGCTCATGTAGGAAGGTAAGGAAGGTGAGGTGCTCCCAGGAGCTCTAGGACCCCAAACCACATCTGGGCTATGTAGGGTACCTGTCACGGACCTATCAATAAAAGGAAGTGACAGTGACATCAGGCCTGGCCCTAAACTCAGAGACTTCCCCCAACCTCTCAACCCTAAGCCTCTCAGAACCAGGTGAACACAACAGTGGGTATAGATTCAATCATAGCCAAAAGAGAGAGAAAGCAAGTGACAAACAACAAAGCAGCTCTAAAGAAAGGCTTCAGTGTAAAGCCAGTCCAACCCACCAAACCCATTTGGAGTCCCCAAGATAGTCTTGTCCTCCTCAGGAACCTCGGGCCTAAGGTCCAATTAGAGTCAAAGGTTGGGCCTTACCAGTCCCCACTGAAGGCCAAACTCTGGGAGGGGAAGCCTGTCCAGCCTAATACCATCAGGGCTGCAAGTGGCCCCATCCCAGCTCTAGCCTGTCTCCCCAGCCCCCACAGCAATGACCATAGGTGACCAGGCCTTTTCCAGCAGCCCTCCCAGGGCTATCCCAAAACAGGGCCACTTACCCGGCTATACACGTGCCTCTTGCTCTGGGCCATGTTGCTCACCCAGCCTCTATGGCCTCTACCCCTTCCCCAGCTTGCCAAAGACAGAGAGAAAAGGCAGAAATCTAGGCAGGAGGGTCAGGGCTCCAGGCTCTCATGGACAGACACAGAAGCCATCAGGCGTGGCCCTCCCCAGTCCATGGACCTGCTGGGGTAAGGGTCGGGGCACAGATGGGGACCATGGAGCAAGTCTCCTCTGCTGCCTGAGGATTCCTAAACCCACAGACACCGAATCCTGCTTGCCAGCTGATGAGACTCACTCTGCGCTAGTGCTGCTCTAGACTTGTCAGGAACCGTGCTAGCCTCTGGGTCCTAGTGCCCCCCTGCTTCACCTGGGCCAAAGAAGAAGGACAAGGACTGAGGGGCTAGGCCCAGCCACAGACCCTCAACACTCACCTCTAGAGTACACTGTTCTAGGGCTGGGAGTACAGCCCTTACGGGTCCTCCTACTCTGAGCCCCCTCACCATCACTGCCCCTCCCCCCTAGGATGTGAGGCTTCAGC
>NW_006430723.1:1086513-1118804 GCF_000325575.1 Pteropus alecto
TACGGCTTTCACACAGCCAAAATAAGGGTCTCTCGCCCCCTTTTCTGGTGCTCTTCTCCCTCTGCCTTCTAAACTCTAGACTCAGGGTCCAAAATCATGATATTAGGGTCTGGATTTCAATCTCACACTGGGCCGCAGGAGCCAGGCCCTGCTCGATTTCCAGCAAAGGAAGGACAGTAAGGGAGGTCACTTGACATAGAAAACAAAGCAAGTCAAGTACCCAATTCCCACACTGCCAAAGGTTGCCACAGTCATTCTTTCTCCCTCTGGTTGTTATAAAGGGTCAGGCTCTGAATCCCAAGAGTTTCCGGTTCAACTGGATTCACAAGGGCAATAGTCAAAAGCACAAGGCCCAGCCCCCTCGTACTCTTGGCCTTGCCTCCTAGGCATCTCCTTAACAGAAATGATAAGATGGTGTATTTTCTATATATCTATATTTCACAAAATTTCTTTAATAGCCATTTATTACCTTTATAATTTAAAAAAAAATGTTTAATTTAATAAGATTGTACATTCTAGTGAAAGGTCTTCAGAGGGCTATGTAACAATACCACTTCATTCACCCATCTAACATGGGCTAGGGACCAACAGGCCAAGGTCCCTACCGCTAAGTAGCCAACAAGGTTGGCCTGGGGTCTGACTTACAGCTCCACCGGGTGTGGTGTGGACCTAGGTCCCCTGGGCCTAGGGATACCTGCCTTGTCGGAACTGGGCTTCACTGGCTGAACAGGGTCTTCCTCCACGCCACCCTCTAAGACAGCCCAGACAGCCTAATAGTAGAATGATAACCAACATCCAAAACACCTTTCTATATCTTCGATCCTGGTCAAACCCCCTGGGAAACCATTTCTCTTTTTCCCCGCAAAATCTCCATATTGCCTCCTTCCTTCCCTAATTACCATTACACAGGTGGGCAAGGCCATGCAAGTCCTTGCAGACCGGACTTCACATGTACAGAACACTTTACAGTCTATGAGCACCTTGGTTTTAGACTCGGGCTACTTTCGTACAATTCCTGACTTCACCGCTTGGTAGCCACAGCTCTCAGAGAGCTGTTGTGAAGATTAATCAAGATAATCCACGTAAAACATTTAAGACATTGTCTGGTATTTAGTAAGTACTCAATGAAAGTTATCTAATAACAATGTTGTTATTATCATATCTGGACATCAGAATAACACCATAGAGAGGCAAGCCAGGGACAATGCTGACAAGGAAATGCAGGCTTAGAGAACCAGGCAACTTCCCTGAAATTACACAGAAGGTAAGAAGTGGAGCCAAAACTGGAACCCAAGCCTGAACTGGAACCCTCTGCACATTCTACTATCCTCACTATTATCACGCATATCTCTAGGCTTCCAAGGCAAACCACACTGCCTTCAGAGATTCTAAAGAGCTCAGATCTAAGAACAACCTCAAAACTCACTAGTAACACAGGCACATGTGGTCACCTAATTTCCTGGAGGCTGTTTCTTCTCCTATAACATAGGAATAATACCTGTATCAACATTATGAGGCTCAAGTAAGACAAAGCACATAAAAAGTGCAGAAGCTGTAGAAGTACAAAGAATAACCTGGCATGGTAACAGATGGTATATAAGTCTTAAAATAAAATATCTAGACAGTAAACATTATAAAGATTACAGGCAAGAGAAAGGTAAGCTAGAAAGAAAAAGGGTACCTGACTGTGCCTTGAATCACAAGCTGTTTTTGTGTATGTGGAGAAGAAAGGCCTACAAACACTGTAAGTTGTAAACACAGTATAAGTAGAGACAGAAACAATTTCCCATTACTAGGGAACATCAAAGAAGACTAGCTTGACTGAAGTGAAGAATGCTATGAGTTCTTCTATTGAACTATAAGCTTTTTAAAGCAGAGCCCACAACTTTTCCTCTTTATAATCCCAGCACCCTTAGTTCATGGAGCCAAATATTTATTAACTAAATAAACATATTAATATTGAGACGTATTAGGAGGTAAGTATGGATAGTCAGGGAATTTAACATCAGGTAAAGATAGATGGACTTGATACAATAACAACAGGAAGCCAGTCTCCTCCTGAGCAGAAGACCAGCCTAATGAAAACTACGTTAGGAAGATCAAACTGGTGGCAGAGTGGGATGGAGAAGAACAGGGGCAACTTGGTAAAGATTGGGTACCAGCAAGAGAGCTGCTGCAATAATGAGCGAGGGGTGAGGAGGGTGTGAACAAGGCTCGTAAGAGAAGGAAGGAAAAAAGGGCCAATTTAGAGATGGTACCAAAATGTCCTGGTAAGACCTGATGATAGATCAGACATGGGGAAAGAGGCAGCGGGCCTGCGTGGGCTCTGGAGACTGACCTAGATACAGCATTGGTTCTCCAACTTCCTCACCTGTATGACTCTGGTCAAGATATTTAACTTTCAGAGCCCGGCTACCTCATCTGAAAAAAGAAGGAAACGACTACCTCACAGGGATGTTGGGAGGATTCAATAAGATTGAAGTAAAGCATTTAGCACAGTGCCTGGCACAGAATACATGCTCAACAAATTGTAGACATCGTTTCCGTCATTACTGAGAGGGTATATCAATGATGACCTACACACAGTAGGTATTCAAATGTTGCATGAAGAAATGGGTGGACAAATGAATGAATGCACATTAAGTAAACAAATGAATAAACTTGGGAGTTTTCAAGCATGAGTGATGAAAGAATGATTAAAAACGGTAACAAAATTGGGGAAAATGGGAAGGAAAACTGTTAGGAACATGTTAGGACAAAGAAAGTAAGTCTTGTTCTTGGGCTCTCTCTGGGGCAAATTTATTTCACCATCTCCTTCCAAAATGCACCAGTTATGCGGGCAAACCAGATTCTATTCTCTCTATTCTACACGTGATGGAACAGAGTCTCAGAAGTCAAACGTCTCGCCTGAATCTCATGGCCAGAAAATGGCAGAGAGCACATCTGGCTAGCTGTACAGGTGTATGATCCTTCCACAGCACCAGTGGGTGCCACCCCATATCACAAAGGACCGTTCTGAGTAACAAGCTCCCTCAGTCAGGGAGAAGACAGATACTCTCTGGATTTCTAATCCATTTTTATCCTCACTGATATTAAATACTACTAATATGTCTAGGAAAATGGGAGGAGGAGGAAAAATCTGTATCTGATGAATAGGTTACTAGTGGTCTTGGAGAACATTCCAGAATATGACAGGAAAACAGGTAGATGGTTGGGAATTAAGGAGGAAAAAGAAAGGAGGCAAAGGCTCTGGCACCCAGCCAGCATCATTTCTACCTTGCTTTTATTGGCACACCAGCATCCTTTGAGCCCTTGACCTCCTCTGATCTCATCTCACCTAACCTTGACCCTGGGCTAAACCAACAGTTTGCTTTCCCCGATCCTACTCATAGAGGAGCTGGTCTGAAACCCAAGCAGTCTGACAGCAGGGTCCATACACTTGAACTGACTGCATTAGCCACTGGGCATAGTCTAGTGTGGTTGCAAAGGAAAGAAAAAAAAAAAAGGAAATGCAATGGTAATTAGCAAGATTCAGATCTTCTTAAGACTAAAGCTGTACATCTCTGAAAGCATTAGAAGAGAGGGGATAAGTGTGGACAGAATTTCCTCACGAAAGGAGAGGGTCTGCTCACCGAGTGGGGAATGGAGCCTGGGGAGCTGGAAGCTCTGAAGCCTGGATTCCAGATATAAACAGGAATTCAAAAAGAAGATACATAGGGAGACTTTTGTTCCTAGGTCTTACTTCTGTATCTGCTTTACAGATCTCATACAGAGAGGGGCTAGACCCTAAATGGACTTTATTTACCTCTCCAGCTCCTCATTAATCCCAGAAATGTTTGCAGCCCACTCCCAATCTGCATGCAGCTCTACCCCCTCCCAAAGTATTTCCCTACCCCAGAAAACCCAGTGATTGCCAGGCCCACCTCTAAAGGGTCCAGACCTCCAAAAGCCAACAAGGAAATCTACACAATATGCCTCATTTATCCTCAATCAAAGAACTTTTGCAGGAAGGGAACAGGCACTTGAATGCAGCTCTATACTCAAAAACTGCAACCCTCCCAGGGCTAGCAAGAGTCCTACTTAACAGCCTGCTCCAAGTTCCTGCTGGTTCCTCCCCATGAATCAACCAGCAACTCCCTGGCACTAGGACCCTGCAGACAGGGAACCCTGAGCCTGCGCTCTAACGAGAGAGATGCACCATTTCACAACTTCAGCAAAAGCCAAAGCAGCCAACAAAGCCACAGCCACCTGGGCTGTGCTGGGCTCTGCCTTTTGGGCAGCTCTCTGGCCACTCCCCAGAAGCAGAACATTCTGTCCTTTCTCTTTTTAAGTCCACGTCATCATCTGATCATAATGGAAATCAATCTCAAGTCACCACGCAAAGGCGTATCCATGGCAACCTCAAGACGAAGGACACGGAAATGATGCTCCAGTGGCTGCAGCAGGAAAAGGTAAGTCCATTTCTCCTCCATCCTTGCCATCCCACCATTTTCCCCTTTCACTCAAATCAGGTGTGCACCTTATCTGCAAATTCTATCTATCACACTAATGGAGAAAACACAAAAGGTTAAGTGTTAATAATCTATGCTATTATATAAGATTACAGGTCTGCCTAGTACCATAATGGCAGAAAAAATAATCTTTTTCTGGCTGACAGGGACAAGATCTCTTTTCTTATACACTGTCTCAGGTGACACACAGTCTCACCCAGCAGTACCTTACACTATCAGTCACTTGTCTTTCTAGTCAGGGTGCTGAGAAATCACTCAAGGATTTCAGAGTTCCCTACAAAAAGCCAGCAGTAGCACTGACTCCACCGCCCTGCCCATCCATGCCATGATCGTGCCCACAAACTGGCCTGGTACGAATCCCTCCTTGGCAGCTCTAGACTCCAGTCTCTGGAAGTTCAGAAACTGAGAGTTGGGATTAAATTTCTGCCTTCTCTGATGCCTCAGGGGAAGGAATGCCATTTCTGCAGAAGTAAAAATTCATCAAATCTAAGTACTAAGGCTAAGTAATCCTCCATGTCTCAATTTCCTCTTCTATAAAATAGGGATAATAACAATACCTTTCTAACAAAGTTGTAAAAACCACATTAAGAATGCCTGAAAAGTACTTAGAAGAGGGCCTGATATAAAGCGCTCAATAAATGTTGGCCATTATTATTATTAAGAAGGAGACCGGATTTCAGTTCGGCGGGTACTCAAAACTCTAGGAGCATATCTCAAGTCTGCTTTCTCTCCTTTTCCTCTAGACAGCTATTTCAAGTTTCCCTTACTACTTTCAAGTCCCTGTTCCTACTTTAACCCACACCAGCACCCTCTCCCCTCCACAGATAACCTCTCTGAGAAAGAAACGGATATTTGATAATTTCTTTGCAAATTCAGGTATATCTGTAACCATCACTGCCTCTTTCTTCCTACATCCTTCCCTTTCTTCCCTCATCCCTCTTCAAAGGAAAAGATGACCTCTCCTTTTCAGGGCCAACCCTCCCCCACCCCGACATCTAAAGACCTGATTTAACAATCATCTTTTCTCCTGTGCCTTCGATTGCACCCTCTCTACTGGCTCTTACACATCATTAGATAACCCATGCTCAAGACTCTTCTATTCTAGGAAAAGCTGCCTCTAGCCTCTGCTACCTCCACCACATGCTGCCACCTTCTCTTCATCCCTTCCCTGGCAAACTACTCACAGTGAGTATGCCCTCCCTATCCTCACTTCCCATCCACTGCTCACTCCACCAGGCTCCCATCCCTACCACTCCAGTGACACTGCTCACACTAAAAAAGTAAAAGAGCCCTAGTGACCACAACCTCTAACTGCCCAGTCTCAAGGTGCATTTCCCAAGTTCATCCTACTTGACCTCCCTGAGGCAACTGAGGCTACTGCTCCTCTTCCTGGAACTTTCTCCTCTCCTAGTTTACTGGGCAACATTCGCTCTCACCTTGCACACCAATCCTTCTCATCTCCTCTGTCATCTTCAGCCTCCCATAAACGTGGCTGGACTCATCCATTCCCAGAGCATCAACTACCACTTCCACCTACTGCCCCCAGGCACAGACTCTTCTCAACCTCAAACACACATTGCCACCTGTCTGCTAAGTGCCACAGATGCCCCAATGACCCAAAACACACTCGCTATCTTCTCCCCCCAAAATGTTCCTCCTCCATATGCCTTCTTTACTACTGGCAGCATAATCCACCCAAAATAGAAAACTGAGTCATTCTCAGCAACTCCCTCCCAATTAGTCATTATGTCAGGTGAGTTCTGTCTCCAGTCTCTCTCAGACTCAGCCCCTCCTTTCCAACCCCACCAAGCTAATCTATAGTTCCGGCCAGTCGTAGACCAAGCCTAGGTTATCACAACAATGTCCTGATGTCCCTGATCTAGATTCTCCTCTTTCAATCTATTTCCACAGTTAGCTTCTCAAAATACAATCACATCACCTCCCTGACTAAATCCCTCCAGTGGCTTCCCTGCCCACAAAACTGAATCCTCTTAGTACAGCACGACGGCCATTAAAAACCTGGCCTGCTTATGAATCTACTCTCATCAAGCACCTCCTTTGACCCTAAAATTCTCTTGCATCCCAGCCACTTGGATCTACGTATCTTCCTCCTTATGCCTCGGGAAATGCTGCAGTGTCACCAGGGCCATTCCCTGTCCTCATCTTCAAGGCTGAGCTCAATGTTCGCCTCATTCCTAAGGATTCCCCTGATGTCTCCAGGTAGAGCTAGTCATTGCCTCCTCAGCCATCACATAGCACTCTGGACCTATCTCTATTACGATACATTTTATTTAAAATATTGTTTCCCTTATCCCATCATGAATTCCTCCAGGGCAGAGAGTTTTTATTCATTTCAGTATCCTGAGCACTGAACACAGAAGACACTCAATGCTGAATAGAGGCCTGTACCAATACTAGGCCCTAGGGATATAAGTTGATTCTGACAGCTTTCCCAGAGAGTAGCTCCACCCTTAAAGACCACCGCCATGGGAGAAATTACCAGTCATGCACTCACTGTATGCTGGAGTCATGCACACACACACACCCCAGCAGATGTAGCCCTTTTCTCTCCAGATAGGAGACAAACTAAAAATGCAGAGACAGCCCCAGCTCCTACGGAATTTAGTAGTGACACTAATCTCAATCTCATGTGCTTCCAGGATAAAAGAACCACAGAAAGACCTCTAGGCTCTAAAAGAAAGTATTGATTTTCTGGGAAAACAGCTTTAGTGAGGATCTGGGGGTGACAAGGGTCCAGTCTCTGCTTCAGTGAAGTCCTCCGGGGATATGCAGGAGCTTGGGGAGGTCAGACTGGACACAGAATTTGTCCATCAGCCAAGTGCAACTGTTATTAGCCTGAATGCTGAGGATCCAGTTCTCATTTCCCTGGTATGGGACAGATAACCCAAGTCACCAGAGCACCACCCAGTGGCTGGAGACAGGCCAAGCAAGCTGGGAATCCTCTACAACAACCCCTCCCAAACCATAACTCCACGCAGCCACTAGCAATGGTAAAGCTGGCAGAGTAAAACCTACAATGGCAGTTGTCAATGGTATTATGATTCTCCCAACTATTCTGACTACTAACAACTTCTTTTTTGTACCTCTATGTCAGGCCCAACTTATCAATTTTTCCTTAGTATTGCCTCCTGCATCCTTCCTTTATCCTCCATTACCACTGTCATAACTTTGGTCTGCCACTTTATAGCTTTGAGAATTAAAGCAAATCATTTACCTCTTTGGAACCTCATCTATAAAACAGGGTAACAGCTGCTCTGCCTACCTCACAAGATTATTAAATCAAATGAGACCATGCCTGTGAAAGGTTCTGTAATCTGTAAAATGTTATACATAAATATAAGGTATTACTCTTATCAGAAATCTAAGTCCTCTATTACTGATAGGTGAAGCAGATCTGCTTCTCTGCATCTTTCCTTCCCCATTTCCAACCACACTAGACACCAAAGAAAACTATACACTCTAAAATATTGCTTTGCCCATACTCTCCTGCCCAAAATCTTTCACTAGCATACCATTTCTTACTTGAGCCAAACACTGCTGGATCTGATATATGCACTGTCATCTCTGCACTACTGTCAGCTGCTTAGGATGCTTTCCCTAGTCTTGCAAGCCCCACCCATCCTTCAAAGATCAGTTAAAGCCCCACTACACTACACACAGAAATACTACATTTAAAAAAGAAAAGGATTTGAAACAATGTCATGTGAGAATTAAGGACAATTTTGTCTGGAGAAAGCTTGGTAAGAACAGCTGTCATCTAATATATCATCACCTTTTAAAGAGAGAGTACACTTTTTTCTATTTAATTCTAAGAGATAACTTATGACCACCAGATGGAAGTTGCAGAGGTGTATTTCAGCAAAAATATCTTCCATATGGAACTATACCAAGATGAAAGGGGATGCCTTATATTTAGTAAATTTCCCATTAACAGAAATGTTCAAGCCTGAATTGGCCACTGGGCAAGGACATTTTAGATGGAATTCAACTATAGCAAGGGTAACTGTACTACAATCACAGCATTTTAGATATGAAAAGAACCTTGGAGATCTGTTCCAGTCTCCTATTTAATAGGCCTGGACAGGTTAAGTGTAAGGCAGTACAGTTTGTCCTAGAGAGCGGGAAGCAGAACATGGTCTCCAACTTTCAAGCCTTGCTATTCAAAGTGTGGTCCATGGACCAGCAGCATCAGCAGTACCTGCGAACTTTTTAGAAGTGTACAACAATCCAGAATCTGTGTTTTAAAAAGACCCCCAGGTGTATGCACCATTAAAGTTCGAAAAGCACTGACCTACACTGCACCTTCCAAACGCTGAGTTACTAATTCTGGAACTGCATTTCCCAAACTGTTTCAGATATTAAACAGAAGCAGTACCCAAGAAAAACAGTATTTCCCGCCCAAATTTGGGAAACTTTATATCATACTTCCAGTGGGAAATTCGTGGCAAGATCATTAGCATATTGAAGGCTCAGAAATATTCTGTAGCAGAGAAAACTTTAACCACGAAGTTTCTAAACACATTTGAGCACAAAATGCCTTTTAAAAGTTTGGTATCTCTTTTAACATTCCCATGGCTCAGGCTTCGACAATACACCAGGTAAAGAATGTCAATCTCAACCTCATAGCTTGACTCAGTACTTAAACACACTGGATTAGTAGGTGGTCAATATAAGCTTGCTGTTCTCACTGCAAAAAAAATGAAAGCAAGCTTCTAAATCACTGCTTCTTTTAAAACAGCAGAGTTCCTCATCTGAGTGATTTAGCTGTGGTTCTGCCTAAAGACAAGAGGGATGCGCAAGATGACTTAAGGGTCATCATCCTACAAGCTAAAGTAGATCCTAGCACCGGGGGACACAGACACACCAAACTCATATCCAGGCCCCCATGCTTGAGTCCTCTACGGGTTTTTTGTTTGTTTGTTTTGGGGAGGGTGGGGCTTGGCAGAGAGAGTTGTTATTTTTGTTTGACACAAACTTCTCAACCATGTGCTCACAGGAAACCTGTGGCTCGGAATGGTTTCAGGGGTGTCTTGGACGCGCCCAAGAAAAGAGGGGAACCCTTGCAGTTCCAGAGGAATTTGGAGGCGCAATCACCCTGACCCTGGGAGAACACAGTCAGGCTGAGAACTCAGGTGGGTCGGACCGGCCCAGACCCAGGCGGTCGCCCACCCTCACTGCGGCCCACCCTTACCGTCCCCCGCCCGGCACTCAGGGCTCCATGCTACCCCCAGGCCAGCGCCGAGCCCCTAGTCTACCGCCGGGATCCTCGCAAACATGCGGGGGTCAGCAGAGGAGACGGTTGGCGGGGTCGCCACCTCCGTACCTGTCTGGTCAGGGGGTCCGCGCCCGGCTCCAGCCCCACCGGCGACCGACGCCCAAGACCTTGCCGGTCCCGCCCCGCCCCGCCCGCGTGGGCTGCCCGATGCACCGCCCGACCCCTCTAGGCCCACCCCAGACCCTCTTGCCCCAAGACCCAGAGGCGCTCTGGGTCCAGGGAACACGCTACTCTTCCCCGAAAACCTGTCCGGGTTAAAAACTGCGCGCTGAGCGCGACCGAGATGACACGGACCAGGCACAAAGCTGGACACCTGGAGCGAAATATGCGCGTGCGCACTGTGCCTCGGAAGCCGGTTAGGACCACATGAGAGAGGCGTGTCATGGCCAGAGCCCTCTGCCGGCGGATAGGAAACAGCGCGGAGGGGCTGGAGGTCTCATTTGCGGCGGGCAAATGGATCGCCCATCGAGTAGCTCAGCTTTTCAGTGCAAAACTGCTAATTAAAATAATAGTAATAAATCGTATCTCGTCGCTTAGCTTGAGGAAAAAATTAAATTTTGCTGGTACTCGGTGTTATCCATCTTATAGGGGAAACAGGCATTCTCATTCCCTTATGCGAATGTAAAATACGCAAATTTCCATAATAGCATTTTGCATTTTTTTATTTAAAAAGAGAAAACATTAAAAAGTACAAACATTTGACCCAATGTGTCCACTTCTAATAAGAGAGCCAAAGAAATGAAGAATAATAGAGCAAGTGTTCAAAGATACTTGTACAAGAATATTGGAGAGCAAGGATTTGATAGACAATGGGCTCCAATTCCAACTAATTTACTGGCTGTGTCAGATCTTGGGTTGGTTACTCAACTTCTCCATGCCTTTGTTTCCTCATGTGTAAAATGAGAATGCTAATGATAGTATCTATATTATTAGGTTGTTAAGAAGATTAAGTGAATCTATATAAAGAGCCCAAAATATAACTATTGTAATGTTATGTTTATCTCAGTTAATCTCAGATTGAAAACAACCTGAAAAGTCTATAAAGTTGGTAGTGGGGTGGAGGTGGTGGGCAAATGGTAGAAAGGATGAATTTTGCAACTTCTCCACTACTGCCCCCTTTTTCCCATTTCATCTTCAAAATATTTCTAATTATCATTCTGAATAATGTATTTGCATGAACCAAAAACCAAAACGACATAAAAAATATGCACTGAAAAACCACCCTTCAACTCCTGTTCCCATCCACACTTTCCTCCTTGTCCACTACAGGCAACCGTTATTAATAGTTTCCTTCTTAACCATAATGTAAACAAATATGAATATATCGTATTCCTCCTCTCATTTCTTACGCAGAAGGTAGCATAGTGTATACACTCGTGCCTTAGTTTCTCCACTTAACAATATGTTCTGGAGATCTTTCCAAATCAGTAAATAGAGCTCTTTCTCATTCATTTTTCAGCTGCATGGTACTCTATAGCATGGATACACTTAGTTTATTAACCAGCCTCTTCTAGTGAGATACTTTGTTTCTAGTCTTTTGCTATTGCGAACAATGCTGCAATGTATCATCTTGTACATATGACATTCCATATGTGAGCAGATATATCTGCAGGATACATTTGGGTCAAATAATAAACGCATCTGTAATTTTAGTAGAAGTGACTGCCATCCCCTTCAATTAAAGAGAAATGGTATAAAAATAAATTTAAAGGTTTTAAAAGGCACAACATACAAATATTTTTTATTGTGGGAAAGTATATATAACATAAAATTTACCATTTTAACCATCATTAAATGTATAGTTCAGTGGTACTAAGTACATTTACATTATTGTGCAACCATCGCCACTATCTATCTCCAAAACTATCTCATCTTTCCATGCTGAAACTCTATCTCCATTAAACAGTAACTCACTTTTCTCCCCTCACCCTAACCCTTAGTAACAAGCATTCTACTTTCTGTCTCTGTGAACTTGACTATTCTAAATACCTCATATAAAGAGAATGCTACAATGTTTTCTTTTGTGTCTGGCATATGTCTTCAAGATTCCGAGTCAGCATTTCCTCCCTTTTTAAGACTGAGTAATGTTCCACTTAATGCATATACATTTTGTTTATCCATTTACCCATCAATGTACATTTGGGTTGTTTCTACCTTTTGGCTGTTGTAAATATGCACATATTTTTTAATATAAGTACAAATCCCATTCATCCCATCCCCAAGCTTCCTACCCAAAGGAACTCCATGCCAGTTTTTTGTTTGTCATTTCAGAGTCAGTCTCTGAAAAAATAAGCATTTTAGATGCAAACAGCAGCTTCCTATACATGCTGTTCTGAACCTTGTTTTTTAGCTCCACTGGACAATGTATCTTAAGAATTATCCATATTACTACATATTGATCTGCCTTGAAATTTTTTAAGTGTTTTTTTGTTTGTTTGTTTGTTTGTTTTATTCGAGCTGGAGTCATCCTGAGTGGCTTTAACAACTTTTAACAGATGTGCTGAGTTTTCACGTGAAGGTGTCAGGCCTCAGGTGGAATGGGGGTAGGGAAACGGGAGAGATTAAAGTGCTTCTCAACACCATGAAAGGGGGTCCCAATAAGTCTAAGATAGGAAACGTGCTAACAAGAGAAATAGTGTTTCCTTTACATTGGATTAGGCTGAGTGGTTTTCAAGGGAAATTAATATTGTCTTTGTCCTATGCGTTTCTTCACAGTGCCAGGCTGAGACTTCCTCTGTTGAGGGAACCTGAACGGGACCCCTAGGACTCCAAAGTTCCTGTTCGTGTGACTGGAGCCCAACCTGTCGCGCTGAATAGAGAACATCTGTGCTCATCTGGGTGAAATCCTAGGCATTCCAGAACATCAGAAGGAAGCAAGAGGGAAAACCTCCCCTTGAGGAAAGGAATGCTGTTTCTCAGAGTAGGAGGTGGTTTTCAGGCTGAGAGACTTGGAGAGGGGATGAGATGAAGTCAGAGAGAAACCAAAGGTGGCAGGTATGGAAAGGACATCGGCTGGGGAGAGAAGCATCTGGCTTAGCTATACCAGATGCTGTCCAATAGAAATAAAATGTAAATTTTGAAATTGTCTTTAACTGACATGTAGGCTAATAAATTTTAAAGAGGGTTTTTTTTTTGGAGATAATTAAAATTAAATTTTATGTAAGCCAGACACATATATAAGCTTAAAATTTTAGCAGTCATAATTTTAAAAAGTTAAAAAGAACAAGTGAAATTAATATTAACAAGATATCCAAAATATTATCATTTCAACATGTATAAATATGAAAATATTTATTAATGAGACATTTTAGTTTTTTTTGTATAAAGTCTTTGAAAGCCTGTATTTTGCACTTATAGCACATCACTATTCAGATGGTAAATTTTCATTGGAAATACTTGATCTGGTTTAGCTTTCATAAAATTTATAGTTGAAGTAGTAGATTCATGTATGCAACTTGTTTTAAGCATATTTAGAAGTTTTCCAATAACTGGATTAAATAGATATATTTAAACATAAATTTAACTTAATTAAAATTAAATAAAATTTAAAATTCAGTTCCTCAATCACACTAGCCACATTTCAAGTACTCAGTCGCCATATAGGGCCAATGGCTTTCATGTTGGACAGCCTAGAGATAGAATTTCAACCCTTTGATATATGACAAATCTATATTATTGATCAGTGCAGGAAAGACGCACTATTCAACAAATGGTGCTGGGACAATAGGGACAAAAGGGGAAAAAAAGGAAGGAAAGAAAGCAAGGAAGGAAGGAGGGATGCTTTTCCTTCTGATTAGGAGACAAAGGTAAAGGGTATTTGTGAGAAAGAGAAGGGGAACAATTATATCTATAGAAAGAAGGCATTGTTATTGGTTCAGATAAGCTAACAATGTTTTTAATTTTCAGTCTGGTAGACATTAGTCCAGTAGTCATAATATCTGCTTTCTTGTTATCTTTGCAAACAGTTCTGTGGATCACAATGTTGCTTTAGGCCCAGTCTAAAGGTTAATTTGCAGTTTTAACGTTCCAAAGATCTGAGGCACAAGGTGTACGAAGTGGTTCCTTTGGGATGGCAGCTCCCAGTTTAAAGTGGCTTTGTTTAGATTATTTTTTACATAGCTGAAGAGGAAAGTAGTGAATTAGAAAACAGATCTTAAAAAATGAACCAAAATGCAGCTTTAACATATAAGAAGAAAAATGTGGAAGAGGTTAAGAGATATAAACGATCAAGTGATACAGTCCAACCTTTATCTAATTGCAATTCCATAAAGAAATAAATATAATAAAGGAGAGGTTATATTTAAAGAGAAATACAAGATACATATATATCCTCCAATTCAGGAAATCCAAGGGATTCTCACCAGAATAAACAAAAAGAAGTGCACATCTGGATTAATAGTGAAGCTGTAGAAAAACAATGACAAAGATAAAATCTTAAAAGAAGCAAGAGAAAAAAGGCAGGTTCTCTACAAAGTAACTGTTAGATAAATTAACATCTGATTTCTCAAGAGCAACAATGAAAGCCAGAAGACAAAGAAATACTCAAAAAAATAACAAAATAACTGCCAACCTGTAATTCCTTAGCCAGCAAAATGATTCCTTAAAAATGAAGGTAAAGTTAAAAAAAAAAAAAAAAAAACTCAAACAAATAAAACTGAAGAAGTTTACTATCATTAGAGCCTATATTAGTTTTTTATTGCTGCATAACAAATTACTACAGGCTCCGTGGCTTAAAAGCACACATTTATTGTCTCTCAGTTTCTGTGGGTCAGGAGTTCGAGTACAGGTTAGCTGGGTCCTCTGGGACATCAGGACCTTACCAGGCTGAAATCAAGGTGTCTTCAAGGGTTGCGATCTCAACTAGGTTCTAGGTCCTCTTCCAAGCTCACTGGTTATTGGCAGAATTCAGTTCCTTGGAGCTGTAGAACGGACGCCTTCATTCTAGAGGCCACATAGCCCTCTTGCAGCCCTCTCCAAAATGTGGCACTTTGGTTTTTTCACAGTAAACAGAAGAATCTGACTTCTGGGAAGGTCTGATCCTTTTAAAAGCCTCACCTGATTAAGTCAAGCCCACCCAAAATAATCTCCCCCTTTGATTAACACAGAATCAGCTGATTACAAACTTTAATTACAACTGCAAAATCTCATTTTCCTGGTACATTACATAATCACAGGAGTTAAAGTCCACCTCTGCTCACACTCAAGGGGAGGAGATCATACAGAATGTATACACAAGAGGGTAGGAATCTTGGGAGCCATTTTAGAATTCTGTCTACCACAAATCCTCATTAAAGAAACTTCTAAAGGCGGTACTCTGTATAGAAGGAAAATAACCCCAGATGGAAAATCTGAGGCACGAGGAAGAGTGAGCAAAGAAAATATTAAACATATGGGTAAATCTACACAAATATCAACTATTTAAAATGACAACAATATATCTGATTCATGAGATTAATGAAATAACAATGTCATTGAAATATTTGGTTACGAAAGCATATAAATTCAAAGGGAGTGCTTAATGTTAAAGAATTCCAAGATCTATGTATTGTTTGAAAGAAGAATAAAGATATTGATTAAAGATACTGTTAAGTTAAATATGCAGATTAAAATTTTTAGAAGAACCATTAAAGAACAGAAATAGATTTTATACTTTCAAAACAAGAGAGAGTTTAAAAATGGAAAAACAATCCTGCTGCTTGCTAAGTGTCAGGGCTGGATGGTATTGCTGACCCAGAAGGGAAGGTTCTATGGTGTGACGCCCAGCTGGAAGAATGCACAAGAGGCAGATATGAGGATGAAATGGCAGGCACTAACTTTATTGTGCAGAGCGCACTTCTGTTGGGAAGTACAGTTCTATTGGGGAGGGCAGTCTATTGCACGAGGCATGCGGTCTTATGTGCACTACTCCTGCTCCCCTTTCTTGTGCTCCCCTTCTGCTCTCCAGGGGACTGCATGGCTCCTCAAATAGCAGAATACAAAAGTGGCATTCGGCCACACATGTGTGATACAATAAACTGAAATATGTTTACATATTTTCTAAGTCTGGGGTCTTATTCCTAGCTGTGGGCCTGGATCACAGCCAGACCTTGGGCCAGTCAGGCCTGGCGCCTACACTATTCTTAGAATTAAATAAAGTTGCTTGATATATGATCAATATATAAATTTTAAAATAGCATTTATAATAGCGTGAAAAGTAAGGTACCTGTAATAACTATAGTAAAATTTGTGCAAGATCTTATTGGATAAAATTATTTCAAATTTTTGTAAAGACAATAAGGTTTAAATAGATATGAGTATACCTTGTTCATGATTAGGAGAACTCAGTATTATAAAACTGTCAGTCCCCCCAAGTGGATGTAGAGCAATCCCAACAGGATTTTTTTGTGTGTGAAATCCAAAAGTGGTCTAGATGAACAAAAACCCCAGGAAAGCAATGGGCTCTCACTCCCAGAGTTCCCTGCTCTCATTGCCTGACTCATTACCAGGAGCAGCTAGTTTGATAGAAAGGTGGAATGATTATCTGCAGGTTCAGTTGCTGTACCGGTGAAGTTGGAGTGCTGTTCTACAGGATGGGGTATATGCCTTAATCCAGAGGACACTATGTGGTACTGCCTCCCCAAAGCCAGGACACACAGATCTAGGAATGAAGAGGTATAGATGCGAGTTTGCCCTCTTAGTGGTACCCTAATACCGACTGGAAGGAGTTTCACTCCCTGTCACCATAACCTGGGACTAGGTAGGTTTGGAAGTCCTAATGCATAAAGGATGAATAATTCTACTAGAGAATTGGCAATAAAGTAGAAGCTGACACTGTCCCCTGACTAATCTGAGCTCTCATGCCACTGAGGCAACAGGAAGAGAAAATGGACAAGGTAACTGATCCTTGGAACTGGCCAACAAGAAAGTATAATCAGAATAAGGGCTGAGAGTCAGGGAAAGTGTCAAGTTAGGGCAGGGGTCACAGAGAATTAGTCCATCTTGTCTAGGTTTGTTAGTTGGACTGAGGCATTCTAGAGGTGTTGGGTCACGTGAAAATCCTGAGCAGCTTAGGGGGAAGAGTTATCATACAGGAACTGTTAAAATATTTACCAGAAATGCCATCCACCTCCTTTGCCAAGCTCAGGTAGAGGACTGGGATTGCACCTTGTTTAGAATCCTATGGAGACAAGGGCCATGGTGGGGGGGTGGCAGAATGGGACATCAGGCCGGGCAGGCTTCAGCCTGTCAGGGACACATGAGAAACAGGGCCCTGTCCCACCCTCTTCAGGCTGAGCCAGTTGCTCCCTCCCTACCTTAATGAAGAAACTGGTGAGCCTGAAGAGGAAGAGGAATAGCCAAGAAAATTGCTTCATGATCCCTGTGTATACAACACCTGAGTCCACAGAGTTAGTTCACAGTCACACCTGAGAGGGTGAGGCAGATGCATAGCACACAGTGAAGTGAAAGGAGGATGCTGGGAAGAAAAGATTAAGGGTGGTTCTGCAGTGTGCAATGAGGGAGGGATCCCATCAGGTCTGTTAGATAGAGGTGACCAAAGACATGGGAGTGGTACTAGGGACATCGGTGCTCTGTAACTTTCATGAAAGGTAGTACCCAAGCCATGAAGAGGACATAAGTATTTGAAAGTGTTGAGTGAACTCTAGGAGGAACATGATGCATGGTGTTGGTACTGGAAAATACTGGGAGGAGAAGGATATTACAAGTGATGAGAGTGGTAAAAGGTTGAAATGGAGATGTGAAGATGGGGTTGAAAGAAATATAGGGTGTACGGATGGTAAATGGAGAAGATTTACAGCTGGTTTGGGGGATATTGGGAGTACTTTATGGCCAGGGCATGTTGAGAGAAGTTGTGAAGTGTTGGTAGTGGAGGAGTAAAGGGTGTTGGAGGCAGTTACCTGTCCCTTAAAGTCTCCGGGCAAGCTCCCCAGTGAATGAAGTCAAAAGCAATTTGCAGCTATCATGGTTCTGGTTGAAGCCCAAAGGCCTGCCAGCCCCCATCAGCTGTTCCTCATCAATGAACCCACATATTTGCCGAAAGGAAGACACATTCACCACCCAGGCTGACCTTGCCCATTGCAGGACTCCTGGGAAGAGAGAGGACCACAGTCCTTCAATCCAAGTCCTGGGGTAAACTCTCATGCCCACTGGCCACCCTGCTTCTCCAGGAGACTCCAGGAGGGCAGGGCCCATCCAGGGCTTTCAGGAGTGAGTCAGTGGGTCCCGACCTAGGCACCTGGGCTAGGTGCAGGAAAACTTAACATGAACTGAGACCTCATTTTCATTAGCTATGTTCCTAATACTCTCCTTCCTCTTTTATTTTAGTATTTGGAGTTTTGCCTTGCCTTCCTTCCACTTGCCAGCTGGCGCTAACTTAATTGATCCTTGTTTACATTTTACCTCACTGACAAGGAGCAAGAAAGGAGAGGCTACAAACTCTGAGAGTTGTCTTTCACATATTCATACATTCATTCACTTATTCGTTCCACAAATGTTCATTAGGCCCTGGATTGTAGCAGACACCAAGATAGGTGCTGAGAACATAGGGTGCTAGGTTTGGGTGGGGGAAAAATGTGTGCAGAGATACTTGGGAAGGTGAGTTTTTTTAAAATCTACCAAAGGAACAAAAAAAAAAGTCTGGATTACATAAATTATGAAAAATAGTAGTTCTCACATATGAATTTACAGTATTGTTTTCAAAATGCTAAAACTATTTGAACCCTATATTGAAATTAAGAATCACAAATGAAAATTTGAACAGGTAGTATTTAGCAAAAATTTACTAGAGAGAAAATTATTCTTAAAGAGGACAATGGACCCCAAACTAGCAGATGTATTGACATAAAGACCAAAGGAGCTCGCAGCCTAGTTGGAGACTGATCCTTACAGAGCAATGTCAGGGGACAGAGATGTGTACAAGGAGTTAAAGGGAGCCCTGTAAATTGGGAGTGGCTGAGAGGCAGAGGTGTCAGGGCAGGAGCCACAGCACAGGTGATATCTGTGCTTAGTCTTGGCAGGTTAACTAAAGTTAGCCAGGCTCAGGGGGTGGAAAGGGATATTCCACGTAGAGAGAATCGCATGTGTAAAAGCATAGCCAGAGCGGGGCGAAACATAGAGCATAGTCTAAGAGCTACAGATTGGCTGGAGATGAGGGTGTGGGTTAAGGAAGGGCAAAAGGTGAGGTTCTCAGACTGCAGAGGGTCTTGTAAGTAAAGAGAAGGGGCCTAGAGTTTATCCTGTAAAGGACAGAGTACCTTCAAAAGATTTTAAGCAAGAAAGAGATATGGCAAAAGGCGATTTCTAGAAGTGGCGGAAGGGAGAATAGATTAGATATGGGGAGACAGGAAAGGAACAGTTAAGAAACTATTACTATGAACACAATTTAGGTTGCTATCTAAATTGGCGTATCCCAGGCTGAAGTAATTTTTGCTCAAATAAATGCTTTATATATATAAACACTACTACTAAGCAAGGTGCAGACACGTTACAATTTTTGGGAAGAGGAAAAAAAACATGCTCGCAAATGCATGGAGTTTTGCCTTGCTCTTTGTTCATTTTCCACTTGGGTAATGTAATTAACTGACCATGAAAAGGTACATGAGACCCTGACAACCTTACCTCCCAGGAGGAGACTGGACAGCTGATTTTCAAGGAGAGGAGACATTTTTTTTTTAACTGCATACCCTTTTGTACACTTTCAATTTTGTATTTTAGACATGTATTACCTGACCAAAAAATTAATTTTCTCTTATAGAGACTATTATACAAACCAGGAAAAAATGTTAGGGAGAATTTGCCTGTCACCCACTTTCTCCTTCCTT
The DNA here is from genome assembly GCF_000325575.1 of Pteropus alecto. Lineage (NCBI taxonomy): Eukaryota > Metazoa > Chordata > Mammalia > Chiroptera > Pteropodidae > Pteropus > Pteropus alecto. The sequence continues at coordinate 1,106,139 of NW_006430723.1, forward strand.
CTCCGAGAAGAACTCAAATTTCCTTAATCAGAAAAAAATTAAAAGATCAGAAAGTAAAGGACTTGGGCCCAAGGCAGTGGTGGTTTTGTCTACCTCCCTGGTAGTTCCTGAGTTCTTTGAGAACAGGAAGTCAGTCTTCTTGGTGGTTATGTCCCTAGTGACCTAGTGACACCCTCAAGAAGCTTGTGTTGGGATGACTGACTGCTGGTCTGGCTGGAACTTGGAGCTGGGAGAAGAAGAGGTGGGATCTTATATCCCCTTGCTGGTTGTATCTTGGGCTACCTGGTTCCATTACTAGCATCCTAATCCGGACTTGTGACTGGTGGTTCCCCTGCTGCGTACAACAAAAGCACACTGGGTCATTGCTCAGCAAGCAGTTGAGTGCCAAGGGGAAGGAAATAACCATGGGAGACAGTAAACAAGGAAAATGTCAGGAGAATGGAGAAGTGAGGTTGGCACAGAAGATGGGCATAGTTCCTTTGCAGATTTGTAAGCAGAATGGCCCGATATAATTGGTGGCAAAGGTGAAATCAAAGGCCTTTGGGGTTAATGTCTTGGGGATTCCTGGAAGGAGATAAGAACACAGGGAGTGGGTGATGGAGGGATGACCTTGAGGGAAACAAAGTCTGGGGGATATATTGGGGTTCAGTAGAAATGCCACAAGAGCATGTCTGTGCAAAGATAGGACAATGAAGTTTGAGGCTATAACTTAAGGCAGGTTCTTTAGGGTTGTGTGAATTCGAGTGATGTGCAGGTTACGCTTCAGGGATGCTTGTTTTAAGGTACCTGAGCTAGAAAGGAAGCTCCCAAAGCAGGTTTGGGGGAAGCGAGTCAAGGCACATACCAAAGACTGCAGCATTGTTAACTAGTAGACATATTTCAAGATACTCCTACAGGAGCCACCAGGCAAAGGTCCGGAGGGAGGCCATAGAGCTCAGGTCCACCTCACCAAGCAGAAAGCTTTTTGAGGCTGCTTGGATCTCAGCCAGAGCTTGCTGTCCACACTCATGGCTACGGCAGGCAAGGACCACACAGGTCCCATGCGGATCAGCTCCTGGGACACTGCCTTCTCAATGCCTGTTGGAAAACAGCTTCAGAGGCTCATCTGGGAAGTAACTAGAGGGCCGAGGAGCAAGGGGAGGGACAAGGGTCCTGACAGTGGGTGTTCCTCCTCCCCTGCTCTCCCTGTTAAAGCTATTGGGGGCTGAGGTCCCTAGTGAGGTGACAGGATGGTAGCACTCACCACTTTTGGCCTCAGTCACCACTGCCATCTTCCCAGTCATATCTGTGGAGCAGTGCTGGAGGTCTCCCAAAGATGAGACTTATGCCATAGCCACCACATACTTAGTCTAAACAGGAGGAGCAGAATGATCTGCCATCTTCCCAGTCATATCTTGGAGCAGTGCTGAGGTCCCCCAAAGATGAGACTTATGCCATAGCTACCACATACTTAGTCTAAACAGGAGGAGCAGAATGAGGACAGAACCAGGGCCCCAGACCAGGGTGCTGAGTAGACCACAGCAACATAGCAGAGACTTCTGGCCTGCTACCTGGAGTACAGCAGTGGGAGGAGGATGGGGAAAGGCTAGTCAAGGCTGAGTGGGGACTATTAGTGAGGCTGGTGTGGAGCCTAAGACACAAAATTTAAGGAGGCACTCACACATTTAAGCAACCCATTTGAACCTGAGAATGACTTCCTCCTTATATTGTGTGCCCATTATTGCCACACTCCAAATCCAGTCAACAGAAGCTCAAGGCTTTGTCTCCAATTGACAGAGCTCCAGGGATTAGTGGAGCAAGAAATCAAATTCTTCATGTTTTGAATAATTCTGTGCCTTCCTCCCCAAATGAAAGGAGGCTGTAAGTTCTCCTAACTGAGGTAGATCCCACTTGCAGACCTTATGTCCGCTCCTTCGTGGGGAGAGGGATGATTCTCCAAAATGCCTCTGCTGGGGAGTAGCCTTGGCCCTCAAGTAGCAGGGGCTCCTAAAGGTGGAAATGTGTTTATTCCCTGGAGCCAGCTTTCTATCTTCTTCTAGGCCTACAACTGTTCCTCTCCAGATCCGTGAAAGTACACACCCTTTGAAGAAACTAAAAGAAGTATCAGGCCAATTCTTAAGGCAACTTAGGTGTTTATTTCTAGCAGACAGAAAGTAGGTGGGATTCTCACTGGCTGAGGTTCAAGCCTCATAATGGGGCAGGAGCTTGGAGAGGAGTGACCACAGTCTGGGGGTTGAATTCTTCATTAGCTGTGTCACAGTCACCTGGGCTTCTGAGCACCTGTCTAGATAAGGCACTACTCAATGAGAGGAGAGGTACCACCTTCATTGTCCTCCTGCTGGGGTGTGCTAGAGCTGAGCAGCATCTGCGTGGGTGAGTTCCACATGCTCACACCAGGAGCAAGTTTCATGGCTTCGGACAGCAACATAGGCTTCCACACCACCTGGGACGTGGCCTCGAGGATTTGGGACTCAGGACTCTGACTCCTATGAAGATCCTCACCTCTCTGGTCCTCGGGGTCCCCGGAGTCCAGGCCCTGCGGAGGAACCTGGATGCGGCCCGCCCACAGATCTTCCAGCAACTCGGCCTCTCCCTCCCAGCCGCTGGGCCACTTTGCACTCGGCCACATCTGGGGTCTGGGGTTGCGGGCCACGTTGGGTTGCCCGTAGAGAAAACGGATCTCGGGGCAGGGCAAGGGCAGCTTTGATCGGAAGCCTGGTGATGGTAGGCGTAAGCTTAAAGTGGGGTGTTGGAGGCGGGGGCCCAAGGCACCAAAAGGAACGCCAGGCGGTAGAGAGACAAAAGGTGCTGGGGAGACCTGGACACAGGGGCCAGTGGCTGGGCGTCTGGCTGGAGCCCCGGTCTTCACAGCCTGTGGGCGCCCGCGGTAGGTTTCCAGGAGGCGCGACCCGGAGTCTGGATCCACAATCTCAGCCAGCGGGCACACCCAGTGGCGCGGCAGTTGTGTGGGGTCCAGACGCGCCACAACCGACCTGCGACTCGCGGTGTAGGAAAGGGTGCTCAAATGCGAGTCTGAGCCCTCGGTTTGCTGCAGCTGGAAGAATCCTGAGGGGCTGAGCATGGTGGGGCTTCCCTCAGAGGAGCTGGCCAACGATTCGCCCGAGGCCATGCAGGGCACATGCTCTTTCTTGAGCTCCAGCAGGTCCCCAGCCACGTGCGGTTGCCACATGCAAGAGTAGAGGTCCTTGATCGAGAACTGGGAGCTGAGGGCCTGTGCCTTCTCAGCAGATTCCTGGGAGCTGGCTACCAGGGACAGCTCCAGAGAAGGGTGGGGACTGCCAGTGGTAGCCATCTCCACCGATGACGGTTGGAGGCTCACATTCAAGGACTCGGGCGAGGACAGGTGGCCTCCTCCCTGGCCTTCCAGTTCATCTGAAGGACATCTGGGCCCTGCCTCCTGAAACAGCTCAGGGGTGGGTAGGGAACCAGGGGTGTCTCTCAGCTCCGGAGAATGCTCCCAAGATTCCATCTGCTCCTCAAAGTCTCTGTCCATCCGTGCTCTTCCTAAAGAAATTTGGTCCTCGCTCTCTTGGTCCTGGGGAAATACACCGGGGGTGGAGATCAGAGGTGAGCAGTGAGACATCGGAAAGGGGAGAGAGGAACTAAAGGTAGAGGAGTCCAGAGAGGCCCTGAGGAGAACGAAGAAGACTCCGTGGAGGTAGGAGTGAAGGTCAAAGGGAGCTGGGTGCTGGGCTTACTTCGCTTTGGAAGGTCTCCTCCAGCCCCGCCGAGGCGGGAGCGTGCAGCACGGGCACGGATCCCTGAGCCCAGGCATCTGTTGTACATGCTGAAGGCTCCTCGTCCTCGCCCCACGTGGGGTCCTCAGCCACTGAAGATTCTCCTTCGTCCCGGACCAGGAAGCGCCACTCAGTGATCTGCAGCATGGCCTCCCGAGCCTGGCTGATGGTGAATGGAATGCACTGCAAAGAGGAGAGAGAGGGGTCTCAGCTGGGCAGGGAGTGTGGGGGAGGGGGGAGGTGTTGTCTGGAGGACCCAGATCCAGGCTCACCTGTTGGGTTAGGTAGACCTTGAAGGCAGAGTCCATGACTCGGGACAGCAGATCTGCCAAGATGTCCCCCACCACATCCTCGCCCTCCTCCACAGCCGTAAGCGCCATCCACTCAGCCTCAGTGAGCCGCCCAGGAACGATGTCCACCTGCGGCACAGGCACCGTAGGTGGCCGTGCCTTTTCTGCTTTGGATCGGGTCACCCCGCGGTCTCGGGCCTGCCTCTGTGGGAAAGGAACAGGATAATAAAAACAAGAAACCAACGAGTGGAACAGAGAAGCAGCTATAGGCTAGAGGGAAGCTTTCTCAAACTGTCTAGTAAGAAAGAGAAACCTTTTGAAAGGGTCAATTTACTAAGAGCCTGCTGTGTGACAGATACTTTTTAGGTGTTTGACCTAATTTAGTTTCATAATAGCTCACTAAGCCCATTTCACAGACAAAGAAACTGAAACTTGACACAGGTTAACCAGCACTTGTTTTGGATTACAAAATAAACCCAGGCTTTATATAGCTCCAACTCCACAGTCCTTGCTATTTGCACTAGGTCAAAGTGTTCAAAGTTTTTGAGAGGTTAAAGAACTTGAGAAAGACAGTCAATATATGGTGTTGGAATTATTGATGCTGTTTAGAGTCTCCTCTCCTCCCCTAAATCAACTTAGATCCTCATTTCATAATATATATCTAATTAAATTCCAGATGCAGTATAGGACAAACACATACATACACATACACACAAATATAAACAAAAAATAAGATGCAAGAAAAATAGGTTAAACTGTCATATATTCTCTGGGTGAGAAAGAACTGCTTAAGCATAAAAGTAATGTAAGAATAATTAAAAAAATAGGTAGATAGGTATATATACATAGGTCAAATTTTCCTGTACTTATTTTTAAAAACATTCTAATTACAAGCTTATATTGGTAGTTACCATGTACTAGCACTTAAAGTATAATAGACACATACGTGGACTCAATTCCTACATTTTTTAGACAATATACTCTTTTTATCCCCATTTTACAGAATTTTCCCAGGATCACATAACAAGGAAGTAGTGGAGTCATAATTCAAATGCCAGTCTGGTTCCCATGCCTGACTTTATACTGCTTTCCAAACAAAAAACATTTGTAGCAAATATAAAAAATAAATATTCCCCAATATATTAAAAATGCACATAAAATAAGAAAAATATTACACGTAAAACTACTGTACAATGTAATGTCAACTATAATCAATAAAGAAAAAAATTTAAAAAATAAAAACTTTAAAAAAAATCATAAGACCCCAAGGAAAATAAGCAAAAGACGTAACATTTCACAAAAATGGAACTGTAGATGAGTAATAAACATTTGAAAACATGTCTAACTTTCAAAATTATCAATTCAAGTTTTACAAATGCATTCAAAGGCATATTCTAAAATAAAAATAAAAATATATCCTCCAACATATTCCCTGTGTTGTGATTTATAATAGCAGAATATTAAAGCATGTCTAGCAAAAAGAGAATAGATGGCTAATTGTATACTATCTTCATGACAGAATATTATGCAATGATTAAATGTAATCTTTATGAGGAATTTGCAATAGCATAAGAAAATATTTATGATTTAATGTTAAGTGAAAGAAACAGGATAAAAAATTATATGTCAAGTATGATCTCAGGTAATATAAACCAGTATTTATTGAAGAAAAGAAAAACAAAATTGTAATGATAGGCACATTTCTTTTCTATGCTCTTCTCTATTTTATAAGTTCTATACGATTAGCTTGTATCCTTTTATAATCAAGAAAAATCCACTTAGAAAAAGACTAGTGCCAAAAATTCATTCAGAACACAGGATTTTACTAGCAGATTCTTGGGAGCCTCCTCACTAACCCCACGACAGTCTCCTTGAACTTAGTTCCTTCCAAAATTGACCTCCAAATGTACTCTTCCCAAACCTTTGCCTCCTCAGACCCAGCCTTACTGACTCATACCTGATGTTCCCTAAAATTCTTTCTCTCCCCTATCTGGTGTTTTCTAAACATCGCACTGAACTCAAAATCTCTTAAGCCTCATTTCCCATCTTTGTTAGTGAGAACAGCCTCGGTGGCAAGCCTAGGGAATGGTCCCGTCCAAGCTTGGCCAGAAAGGACAGGTAAGGCTGGGAGACGTCCTGTTCCTTAGACTTCACCTCCCCATTCTCTCATGTGACACTGGTGATAGTGCCCATGCCTAGGCGTGGCCTGACCAGAGGTGCCAGACATATTGTTACACAAAGGCTCTTCGAATGTCTTTTTTTTACTTTAAAATTTCTTGGTTTAAAAAAATTTTTGACTTTCAAGTTCAGCCTCAGAGTTGTTATTTAATCCATTTCTTCCTCCTGTAACTCTCGAAATGGATAACTTTTTTAGCAACACCTCTCCCCAAGCCTGACCAGTTCTCGTTTATTCATTTAAATGGACACCTCAACGTAAGAGATTTATTACATGCATTAGCTGTTTCCAAAGTCACTTCTTATTCTCAGGCTCTTCACTACCCATTTGAAGCCTTCCCTCAGCTTCCGAGTGCCACAAAGCGTGTGAGTGGGAGTGGTGCAGGTGTAGATTTTGTCCAAGTCCCGGAGTGGATTCCTTGGCCATCTTGAATGCCTGTGTGGTGGGCCGGCGCCGGGTGTCGCGGAGCTGCCCGATGGTTCCCGACACCGACCTTAAGAGCCCACTCTGGCGTACCGCCAGCTAAGGTGAAGCTCACCGAGCTTTCATGCGCCATCGCATCAGCTGTTGCTCCAACCTCTGGATTTCCGCGCTTCCGGGTCCAGCTCCTGCCACCGCCTAACGGTCGCCCCAGCAACCACGCCTTACGCAGAGCCGCTGCTGCTCGCCCCCCACCCCGCGCTCACAGTTGCCCTAGCAACCGCGCCGCGCGCTGCACGTTCGGGTTATTCGCCCCGCCCAACGGTCATGCGTACGTGCGTCGTCTCTATGGTGGCGGCGGATTCGGAGGGACCGAACGATCCTGGAGTCAGGCAAGGCGACCTGGGGCTTCTGGTGTGACCTCTGACCTGGGCCGGGGGCTTCGGGGAGCCGAACTGAGGGAGGAAGGGCATGAGGGTCACCCTGCCTCAAACTTCCTTGGCTCGGGCACTTGGGGACATCACTCTTGGCACTGGGTCATCACCATTCCTCCTCTAGGATTCCCCCGTCGCCCCATGACTCAGCCCTGGGGCTCCTCTCTCCTGTCCACGAGACCCTCCCCATGCCAGACCCCCCATCATCGTCCTTGAGGCCCCCAATTACATGATGACCCAGTCTCAAGGGTTTTCCCCAGTGCCTCATGACAGCACCTCCCAACCTCCCCGCAGAAATCACCGCTGTCACCTGTTTACCTCTGCGCTTTTGGTGATTCAGGCGTCTCTCCCCTAGGATGTTCCGTCGGGAGCGCTCCATTCCTCTTCGAGGCTCCGCTGCCGCCCTGTGTAACAACCTCAGTGTGCTGCAGCTGCCCCTCCGCAACCTCACACATTTTGGGGTTGTCCATGGACCCAGCGCTCATCTTCTGAGCGCTGCTCCTGAGGGTGTGCCCTTGGCCCAGCGCCAGCTCCACGCTAAGGAGGGAGCTGGAGTGAGCCCCCCACTTATCACCCAGGTGAAGAATGGAGTTGGGAGTGGGGTTGCTGAACCCAGTTCTAACCCCTGTCCTTCCTTTCCAAACCTCAAAAAAATAGGCTTTCCCGAATCCTCTGAATTTCCACTCTTCTGAGTCCTCATATCCCCTGCTTTGACCATTTTTCATACTCTGATACAACTCCCTCCAGGTCCACTGGTGTGTCCTCCCCTTCCGAGTACTGCTGGTACTTACCTCACATAGAGGAATACAGGTAAGAGGAGGACCTTTCTGTCCTCCCCAACTAGTCTTCTCAACTCCTCTCCAAAGCCCCAAGACTCTTCCTCACTTGCCTCTAAACACTCCCAAATTTTACACGTGCTTAGCCCAATCTTCATTATTTCTCATCTTCATTCCTTTCATCTTTTCTAATTTACAAATGCCATCTCCAATATCTGCCTTTTTGCCAGCTGAATGACCTTGGGCAATTTAGTTAACTTCTCAGAGCCTCCGTGTCCTCCTCTGTAAAATGGAATAAAAGTAGTGCTTATCTGCCAGTTATTTTGAGGATTAAATGGGCTAAGGCTAACACGAGTATGTGATGTACTCAGCGAAGGTTAGCCTTTGCCCTTATCTTTCAGATGTATGAGTCTGATGGGTCTGTTATGGTCTATTGGCACGCACTCGACGCTGGAGATGCCTCTCCAGGTACCTGCAGGACTGAGTAGGGTGGAGGTAGGGAGTACTTGCTGGCACTGGAGGAGGCTCTATTTCTAATAGTTTTCCCCTTTCATACTCAGTACAAGCTGTGTTTGCCCGAGGAATTGCTTCCAGTGGCCACTTCATCTGTGTGGGTGAGGGGACCAAGAGCATGGCATTGGGGGGGGGTGCTCGGGAATAGGGCCATGGGCTTTGGCCAGGATGCTGCTGAAGGCCTGAGGAAATTGTGGAAGGTTAGAGGGAAGGGTGGAAGTGAAGGGGGGTCTGAGAGACTCCAAAAAGCCATGGAGGGGTTCGAGGGGCAGGGTGGATTAGAATAAAGGTATTTATGGAAGGGTAGGGCTGTTGAAGCAGTGAGAGCTGTGTTTGTTACTAAGGTTCCCGGGATGGAGAGGGTGCTAAGTGTAGAGAGTCCTGAGTGTACTGGCTGGAGACTTAGGAGGACCAGGACACACTGCTTCTGCAGGAACGTGGTCAGGCCGGGTACTGGTATTTGACATCCCAGCCAAAGGTCCCAACATTGTATTGAGTGAAGAGCTGGCTGCACACCCAACATCAGTTACCGACATTGCCAGCGAGCCTGCCCAAGGACAGGTGAGTGGATTTTCCCTTCCAATTCCAGTGAACCTGAGAGCCATCCCCATCTTGGGAGGCAGGAGACCTGGATTCAAGTCTTGGCTCTGCCACTAAGCAGCTGGATGACTTTGGGCAAATTACTACACTTCCCTAGGCTTCAGTAACCTCAGGTCCAGTGATGAAGCCAGAGATACTTTACATTTATATGGCATTTAATAGTTCAGTAACATTTTTCAATACTGGTGTGAATTGAGGAGTTGGGACAGATGGTTTCTAAGATGCCTTCCAGCTCTGACATGTGCAGCTTTCTTCTCTGGACTTGGGAAAGTCCTACCTATTCAGGCCCATCTCCACTGCTACCCTTTCCAGGAAGTCCTCCCTCTATTCGAGCTCTCACTGATCTCCCTTAGCTGAACCCTGAATTGGTACTGCCCTCAAAGATAACTCTTATGTCCCTAAGTGGATTACAAACCTCTGTAGAACAGGGTTTGTATTTTCTAATTCATATCCTCTACTGAACCTGGCCTAGAGCTGGGCCCATGGGCTATGCTGGCTGCCTGAGGCTGGGGATCAAGAGGCTGACTCTAGTCATAACTGGCTGGCTCACTAGAAGATCTCCAGAAGGTCAAAACATTATGGCTTCAGTTTCATCATTGATCCACTGAGTACAATTATATGCCTCCTCCTAACATATGATGTGGGTTGGGGAAGGGAGGGTGGTGAGACTCTATGAGGAATGCAAGAAAAGCATTTTATGCTTCCTGAGGGAACGCTGGGTCTAGCCTATGGGGGCTCCACATCTTTCCTTTCCCTGGAGAGGCAAAGATGCAGATACTGCCTCCCTTGTATATAGGACCCAACAGGGGAGAAAAGAAAAGGCTGATCCTGCCTTTCCCCTCAGGACTGTGTGGCTGACATGGTGACGGCAGATGACTCAGGCTTGCTATGTATCTGGCAGTCAGGTCCTGAATTCAAATTATCGACCCAAATTCCAGGATTCGGGTAGGTGAGGGAGAAAGGGCTGAGGCCTTCCTGAGGCAGCTTCAGGGTGGGGAGCGGGCTTGGGTCTGAGGAAATTAAAGTGGGTTGTTGCCTTTGCAGGGTCCCATGCACCTCCGTGCAGCTGTGGCAGGGGACCATAGCAGCAGGCTATGGGAATGGGCAAGTACGTCTGTATGAGGCCAGTACAGGAAATCTACATATCCAGATCAACGCCCACGCCCGGGCCATCTGTGCCCTGGACCTGGCTCCTGAGGTGGGCAAGGTCAGTCCCTACATCCCCTCGTTCTCAATGTTGAGATGCTGAGAGGAACTCCACAAGCTTGTCTTTGCTACTTGATGTAGCCCCATCCCCAGACACTTAGACCAGTCCCTCCAGCCTATACCAGTCCCCTGTCAGCATGTTCCAATTCCCACTTGTCCTCTTTGCTTTTTTTTATAGCTACTAACTGCAGCCGAGGACACCTTTGTACATATCTGGAAGCTGAGCAGAAGCCCAGAGAGTGGCTACATTGAGGTGTGTGTGGCTGGAGGAGTGAAATGGGGGGCCCAAGCATGGGCAACAGGCCCTGAGCAGCCCTCTTCTCCACCAGGTGGAACACTGTCATGGTGAGTGTGTGCCCGACACCCAGGTGTGTGGTGCTCGATTCTGTGATCCCTCAGGCAACTCCTTTGCTGTGACTGGCTACGACCTCGCTGAGATCCTGAGATTCAGCAGCATGTGAGAACAGAGTATCCCTCTCTCCCTGTTTTTATAAAGTACCTCCTCTACCCAGCCCTTGTCTGATTACTCAGTATCACAGTCATCCTCACAACCAGCAAACTAAGCTCCAGAGACGCAACGCATCGTCAAGAACTGGGTGAAGGCTGCTGTTAAATAACTTTAATGGTTGATGTGGGAGTCACAAGGGAGGTGCTTTCCCTCCCAAGGCTCTTCAGTGCCATCCTCAAAGCTGGTTAGTGCAGGAGGTAGGGCAGGGTTGGTTCCAGTTTTCTCCCAGGAAGGGTTTAAGGGGTCTCAGCCAGCCCCAGGAATGAGTCCCTCAGCACCATGGCAACCATAGCTTAAGAGGGGCTTCCGCTCCCCCCACCCCAGCCTACCCAGGTCCAGCGGAGGAAGGGGAGGCCAAGCTGGCCAACCTGCTACGGCCAGCACTGTATCCAGAGCCCAGGTGCATACAGGTCATCTCCTCTTCTGGCCAGATCCTCTTGCCAGTACCTTTCTCTCTCACACTGGTGACTGCAGCCAAGTGCGGGGTGGGCCTCTGGACCGTGGGGATTGGTGCGGAGGGAGAGGGGCAATTGAGCAGGAAGCCCCAGGGGAGTGGTCTGGGGGGACAGCGTCCAGGGAGAATGTTCGGGGTCGCCCCCAGGGCAGGGGATGGGTCTGGGCTGGAGCCGCTGAGGCAGATGGGCAAAGACTGGGCAGAGCAGGCTGGTCTGTAAACATGGCTAGCCAGGGTGGGGGCTTCTCCAGCCTTGCGCCCTCCCGCTGAGCCAGGATGTCTGTCACCGCTGCGATGTCATCCAGTGGCTCAATAGCTGTGGCACCAGGAAGGAGTTGAGGGGAGGGGGGCTAGTCAGAGCTTAGGCCTCAGGCCTACCCAGCCCTGACCGTCACCTGTCACTATAATAAGAGAGCAAAGCCCGGATCTCAGCCGAGACTGCATTATCCTGAAGGAGCAGCCCCTCGCCTGGGCCCCCTGGAGCCACAGGCTCTGATAAGACTATGGGATACAGGTTGTAGAATGGATGGGGATTGGGGGATGGTCAGCAGAAGTGGGTGAAGAAATCAAGAAAGAGGAGAAAAATGAAAGCAGTGCCAAGCAAGTGAAGGTCAGAGGAAGAGACAGGAATCCGCATGCAGAAAGGGAAACAAACAAAAAATGAAGTTAGGACAGAAATCCATGAAATGAATCTGGTTCTTCGGGGTTTTATTTTGAACTTTGGTGCAGGTGCTTCTAAGAAGAGTTGGAGAAGAAAAAGGACTACAACAGGACTGGGTGGGACTTGGGTCCCCAGAATTCTGCCTTAGCACGAAGTGTACTTTCTCTCTGTTTCCATTATCTGGATTCCCTTCAAGCCCCAATCCCACTTCCCATTAGGTTCCTGGAGTATACTTTCACTTACCCATCTCATGGTACAAGGACCCCTGCTTGGCCAATACTTGGGGTGGTTTCCGGGGAGCAGGGGTTTCAATCTTCATGATTTCATCACAGCACTGCTTCCACTGGCCTGACGGGAGAGCGCTGATTAGGGGTGGAGGTGGGAAGGACTGAGAGGGCCAGGCTATCCTCTCCCCTGCTACATTCCCTTCCACTTGTTCTTGGAACAGAAGCCTATGATAAAAATAACAAATCCCAATTTCTCCCAAAGGTTCAATCCAGCCCCCTCCTCTTACTCATGTCAAAGAAAAGCTGCCACAGAGCCTCCATCCAGCTCTGCAGGGCTCCCCGACTCTCTGTCTGAAGGGTGTGTCTCAGCTCGTCCTCCCCATACTGGTTACTGATGCTCAGTGTGAAGGGCCGGCCTGCAGCCTGCTCCAGCTCCCCTGCCCGGACTCGAGTCTCCTGCAAGAGAAAGAAAGGAGTCTGCTTCCAACTCCACCTTAGTCACAGGGGTCAGCAGTGACTTCGGACAAGCTTGATCATCCCTGCCTTAAAAAGAGGAGCTTGTGAGGCTTTCACCAAACCCTCTCATTTGCCTCCTACTAACCAGAATAGGAAGGAATAGCAGGAAAGGACTGGAGATAAGACA
>NW_006430723.1:1119038-1132211 GCF_000325575.1 Pteropus alecto
AAAGAGGGGTTGGGTGGGGGCAGGCACAGAGATGGGCAGGAACACTAAAGTCGCTCACTACTTCCATAAAATTCAGCAAGAAAATCAGCAAAAGGGCTAGAGAACAGAGGGGTCATTGGACTTGGGTTGGGAGAGAAAACCAGGAAAGGGTGGAAGAGATGCAGACTGGAATCTGAAGAGAAAGATAGAAGGAGGATGAAAAGTCCTAAACTGGCTGTAAAACCCTCTCAGAACTGGCAGGGGCTAAGTCTGGTGAGTCGAAGGGTCAACCTTCTTCCAGTGATGTTGCATAGGTAGAATACGGTCCCTTCAACATTCCTGGCCCTGGAGCTGGGTATGGTGCTATGAGGAGCAGGAGGCTTTGATCTCTCTGAGGCCTGCACCCACCACCCTCCTGGAGCCTGAAGGAGAGGCTCCTGGGCCCTAGCACCTCGTGGCTTGACCAGGAGACCCATCACCTTGTTGATCGCAATAGTAAACAGTGGCTCTTTCCCAGCATCTGCATCTTCAGGTTGCCGGTAACAGAAGAGGTTTGTGCCTTTTAGGACTCCATGCACTCGTGCCCAGTCCCGCCGTTCCCCAGCTTGCTGCATAAATGACTCAAGGTTTCCCAGGGAAATCATAACCCCGCAACACCCTTCCCATCCCCGCATCTAGAATCTCCTTTCTGCCCATCCTCTTGTCTGGGCCTCCTCTCATCTTGCCATACTCCCCCCGCCCCCCACCTTCTACCCAGATCTTGATTTTTCAGTATCTTTTGACTCCCAAGTGACCCAGCTTTCCTCTGCCTTCTCTTGTTCCCTCCCACTCCTCAGGGCCCCTCACCTGCACCCTGAGAGAACCACTTGCAGTTGGCTGAGTCATGCAGAGAGGCTGAGCCACCAGGCGGCAACATACACTACCATAAAGGGGCAGCCAGGTGGGGTTCTCCTCTGGGGGAGAGGAAGTGCAGGGTGAGGGTGGGGAATGAGAAGGGGACCATCCAAACGGCCCCTCTTCTCACCACCCAGAGTCGCCCACATACACATACCATGGCTGGTGAGGGTGAGGTCATGTGTGCGGAACCCATCTTGCACTGCTGCCAGGGTGAGCGTGGTATGAGCCAAGAGGTGGTAACGAGGACCACTGTAGGACAGATGGAGAAGTGGACCTCAGCCAAGTGAGGGGCACATGAGGGTCATGTCAGAAGGCAGGAACTGTAGGGCTGAGGTCTACCCTATTGTTCCAGCAGCCTCACAGAAAACTCTCTCGCCTCCCCCATGGAAGTTGGGAACAGACATTTACTGAGCTCCTGCTAAGTGCCGGGTCCTGTGCTTGTTATGTGTTATCCTACTGTATTCCCATGACAGCCCTGGGAGGTTGATGGCATTCTTTAGTTAATAGATGAGGCAGCTCGAGGCAAGAGAGGTTAAGAGATTTGTCCATAATTTATAGCTGGTAGATAGTGGAGCTGGAATTTGAACTCATGTCTGTCTTCAAAATCAGCATTCTGTTCATTACCCTAGAGGTTCTCAAACTGCTCCTCAGAGGCGCAGTGGTTCCACAGGGTGCTTTTAGATGTCTGTACACACCACCACAGAGCCTAGGGCTACCCTCCTCCAACCAAGGCACTCCATTCACATAAGATGCATTTGCTGCTGCAAAAAAGTGAAGACCTAGGGGCCTAGCTCTCCCTGCATTCCTACCGGTCTTCTCAGTTGGCTTGGGCCCAGCTATGTGGCCGCCGCTCATCCACGTCTGTCTGCCATGTCCTGGCAACAGTGCAAAGTAGGTTCTGCATGCTCCCCACAGCTCAGAAGTCACCCGTAGCCAGGATAGGCATCTGAGGGCAGTGGTGGAATGCAGGGCCTTACCCCACAGCTGGGGTGGGGAGCAGGATGGGACTGCTCCCTGAACCCCCAGCGCTCTCCAGCGATGCCCGCACACGCCTCCCTGAGGAGCGGCCCAGGGAGCTGCTGAGTTTGGTGGCAAGTCTCTTGGGGGCACCAGCCAGGGCCCCCTCCTCTTCCACGCAGGCTCCATACAGCTCCAGCCGCAGTTCAAAGTCCGGCCCTGCCTCGGTGCTGTAGGAGTATGGGAGGAAGAGAGGAGGACGGTCCTGGGGAAGTCCAGGGAAGCATGAGGGGTAGGGGGTAGGGGTGGAGGACAGATGTGGTACAAACTTAGGACAGCTCTACAGGCAAGGCCCATCTCCCTCCCTCTCTTCCCCTAGAGCTACCTCATTAGAATACTGGAGCAGAGTAGAGAGAGGAGGGAGCCACAGGGATGAGGTACTCACAAGAGCAGGTTGTTCTGAAAGGAGATGTCCGTGAGGGTCCTGTCCACCAGGACCATATCTGTGTCTTGAATGTCTTCTCCTAGCTGCAACAGCAGGAACACAGCCCAGCGGTGCAGGTCTGGGGTAAAAAACCAACCAAACAAAAACAAAAACCATGCCCCACAGGAGCCTCCAACCTCAGAGTCACTCCCATGAATTTGTCTCAGCCTGTGTGAAACTCACCGCCTTTGTTCTTAAAATATTCGGTGTCCTTCCACATGAGTGGAATCCGCAGGTCTAAGGGGCAGAAGGGTAGGAAGAGATGTTGAGATGGGGCAGGAGATCTTGTGGTTGGGCAAGGAGAGTGGCTGGGGTGGCAGTGGGTCTTACCAGAGATGCAGACTCGGCCTCGGCAGGGGGAGCGCTCAGCAGGCGGCCCACTGTCAGAAGGCCTGTGGGCAGATCACAGTGTCCTAGCCTGGCCTCCCCTTTCCACCCCCGCAGCCCAGGCAGCCCCTAGGTCACCAGCCAGGGGAACTGTTAGAGTTGTCAACTGAACCCAGGGGGTTGCTGGGCTTGTGGTCACTAGAGGCACATTAGCTCACACACAGTATAAGCTTGGGGCTCCTCACCCTCCA
Source organism: Pteropus alecto (assembly GCF_000325575.1). Lineage (NCBI taxonomy): Eukaryota > Metazoa > Chordata > Mammalia > Chiroptera > Pteropodidae > Pteropus > Pteropus alecto. Next base: position 1,121,934 of record NW_006430723.1, read on the forward strand.
AGCACCCTCCCTGACTACCTCCCCAGACTCCTGCCAGGGACCCATGGGGATTGAGGGACAGAGGCCCACAGAGAGACTCCCTTTCAAGGGCTCTTCTCCATTAAACCTCAGGCTTCGAGGTGTTTGCAGCCTTTCCTTTTAACAATAAGGAAGGCTGGTCATCTCCACCGTCTCATCACTTCTTACATAAAGGAGGATACTAGGTCAGTCGGGAAATCAAGTTAACCACTGTGTGATGAAAAAAAAATCCAAGTAGGAAACATTTGTGTTCCATTTGCCACAAACCTCTCTCCTCTTCATCATCAGCTTTGATTTCTCCTTTACCCTCCTGGCTAGATAGGCTGAGCCTTCCCTGTGCCCCACCACAAGGGCCCAGACACCCAGCCTTCCTCACCTCCCTGCCCATTGTCAGGACTCGCCAAACGTGTCCCTCCCTAAGGTGAGGGCCAGTTTACTCATACTAATTCATAATGCCAACAATGTAATTAGCAACTTAGACCTTAAGCTAAATGATGTGGCACTGATAGCAATGTGGTTAGCTATCAGGGGCTTGGGGTATACCTCAGGTCACACTGTCTAGACCGTGTGGGGACGTGGGCAGGGCAAAGACTATTGATGGCTGCCTCTCAGGAGACAGCAAATTCATAGTAGAAGTTGCCCCTCTGCCTGCTTGCCCTTCCTTTAGCTTTAGGGGGAAGGTATAGAGTGGGGTTTCTGTCTTCCCTGTGGCTTTATGGGTGAGCTCTGGAGGGCTCCTGGCAAGCTCTCCTTGTGTCAGCCTTCATGGCTGAGCTAGGACCTTCTTCCACTCAGCCATGTGGGGCCAGAAGTGAATTTCCCAAGTGACCAATTTACCCAAAATGGTCAATTCTTAGAATGATCAATTTGCCAAATATTTTCTCTAACATCTTTGTTTTACTGGAGCATCGTCTCAACCATTTCACTGCAGATCTTTCAGATCAGCAGAGTCTAATGTCAATGCAGCTTCCAGTTTCAAATCCAAAAGCTGAGCCCTTTCAGAATGTACAATCTAATTTATATAAAGGGGTAGGCTTTCCCTTGAATTTTCTTTATTTCCTTCTCCAATCCCTGCCTCTGATAGTGAACCCCAGGTACAATGAACTATTGTCAGTTTGTGGTAAATTGGTCATTTGGTGAACTGGCTTTGAGAAAACTGGCTTTCCAGAAGCCAGCCAACCAGATCATAGGCAGGGCTTAGCATAGTAGCGCTTTTGCATTACTACCCTCTCAGAATGCCGGCCTTTCACCAGATATGCTGGCTTTGCTAAGTCCTACTCTAGCTATTCACTAGTGTATCTCTGGCGGCACACTGCAGTGGTGAAATACCAAGGTGTCTTCCAGGCTTCTGACCTGGGGAGGTTGGCTTCAAGGTAGTCTATACTCCATGTACACACATGCTGCACCACTACCCCCAGAAGGCCTCAACACCCCTTGCTTACCGCCGGCCTGTCTTCTCCAGCACCTGCGCCTCCTTGCGCCGCTGCAGCTCGCCCATGTAGCTGAGGATGCGACTATTGCACACCAGCAGGCTCTTGGTGGCCTCCAGAGCCTGCTCACGTTGAGAGCAGGCTGCCAGCAGCTTGCAGGCTCCTTCCCTCATCCGGATCTCATGGTCTAGCTTTCTTTGCAACTCTGTGTCCTAACCAGAGTAGAGAGAAGGATGAGAAGGACATGTCAATCAGGTGAGAGGCGGAAGCACGCTCCTGTCCCCAAGTGGGCTATGGTCCAGGAGAAATTAACAAGAAACTTATATTTCAGGTACCTCAAGGGCAAGGGTTCAGTCTCAACCTCAGCTGCCCAAGAACCAGAGCAGCATTGTAAAATAGAGATGCTTTCTTGCATTTGATGGGGTGAATATACATTCCTTCAGCCTCTTTTGAAACTACAAATTCACATATCTTTTGATCCAGCTATCCAATATCTTTATCCTACAAATATAGTTTACACATATGGGCAAAGCCATATTCATGGCAGCATTGTTTTAAAACACTAAAAGTCTTTCAACAGGGCATTAGTTAAATAAGTTACAGAACATTTCTACAATGGGATATGGAATATTGCAGACATTGAAGAGTGAAGTAGACATGTGTGCAGACATAAAACAATCTTCAAAATATATAAAGTGAGAAAAGTAAAACACTATTATGGCATGCTACCATTTGTGCCCAATATGTACACATGCATATACATAGACATAGATATTCATAAGATAGCAGTGGTTGTAGAGCTGGGAGCCAGGAATGAAAAATAGACTTATTATACTTTACATGTTAGTACTTTACTACTGTACTATTGGGAATTATGTTGCCTTTTAAAAAACTTAAATCTTCTCAGTTAAAAAAAAAGTACCAGGCCCGACCTCAGACTTGCAAAATAAAGATATCCATGTGCATTCTTTTTTTTTTAATTCCCCCAAGTGATTCTGAGTTGCAGCTAGAGCTGAGAACCATCAACTAAAGGGAATTAACACAAATAATAAAGGCCATCCTGGGTTACCCCAACGACCCAAGAGATGGGATAGGAGGGATATCTAGTTGGCAAGGGCTCAGTAGAGAAGAAGCATACCACCTACAGAGTTTACCCTGTACAAACCCCAAATTAGGAGTCTGCTACCTGCTGGCCTTCTGAGCTTGGGAGGTGAGGACAGAGGCAAGGAATGGGGATGGGAAGGCAGGTGAGGCAAGAGGTCAGGAGTGAGGGGCTGAGCAGGCCGTGCATAGGGCCAGAGTGGGGGTACTGGAGAAGGCACCATGATTCTCAGGAACATTCACTCAGAAAGGAGCCCTGGAGGTCTTGGCACAGTCCAGAGGTAGAGAGCACCAGTTTGACATAAGACAAACCTGGGTCTATGTCATAGCCTTGCCAGTCTTGAGAAGCTGGGAAGAAACTTATTAAGAAAGCACTGGGCAATTTATTCGACCTCCCTAAGCTTTGATTTCTCCATCTGCAAAATGAGGATAGAAACAGTCCCCACATTCTAGGGTTGTGAGGATTCAATGAGACCAGAAGGTAAAGCACTAGCACAGTGCCCAGCACATGGTACACATGAATGGTAGGGATGCTCATTTTAATGATGCTACTTTGGCAGCAGTAGCATTCACGTAAACAAACACTGGAGCATCCCTGTGCTTTCCAAAGCTCCATTTAAAATCCAGCTAGTTGGGAGGTAAGAGATGCAGACATTAATGGCTGCTCCATAAGTGCCATGTCATGGCATAAACACACTCACAGGAAATAGACCCTGTTTGCTTCTGGTTGAGTGATATGGAAGGCTTCAGAGAGGAAGTGGAAGACTAACCCCATTACAGTATACAGATCAGTTCAGGAGGCAAGCCAGTGGGGGCATTGAGTTGGAAGACGGGGGTGAATGTGACCACCCAAAACCTGTCTTATCCCTTACAGCAGGTCTCTCCCACACCCCGTACCCTTGCTTCTGTCCCTGTTGGCTCTGGCCTTCAAGTCTCTAAGACATGAACACCCTAAACTCTTCCAAAAGCCTTGTACAGCCTCTCTGCAGATTCTTCCTTCACTGTCTATTCCTGGGTCACTGAGCAAGGCCAGATTCTCCCTTAATACAGCACTATCAATCTCCTGACCCTTCAGAAATAGGCCAACCCAGTACCAAAACCCCTTCCACCAGGAAGCCCTCCCAGACTACATAGCTTCCCCAACCCCACTATATCTATCTGTCTGCACCAGGATCCACCTCTGCTAAGCTTCCCTGCTTGCCATCCCCCATCCCATTCTGCATCCAGCTTCTGCCATATACTCTCCCAAAGAGGTGAGAATGGGGGAGGGGGACAGACAGGCATCCTCAAGCCCCCTCCTGACTGGCCTCTCGGTCCCAGTCCCAGCACTCACGGATCCTTCCCTAGCCCTGGCCATTGCATGTGCCACGCCAACGCAGGCAGCGCAGCTGGGCTGGTCCTGGGGAGCCGTACAGCTCTGGTGCCGGCACAGCCACCAGCCACCCTCTCCCCCTCCCTTTCTCCCTCCCGCTGCACTCAGGGCCCCGAGTGACATCAGCTCCCAACTGCCGCGAGAGCGCCGGCCTAGGGGCTCCAGGGCGCGGTTGGTCTTTCCGTAAGCCTGGTGTAGCTAGGCTCCTGGCTCCCAGCCTCCCGGTGGCATGACCACAGAGACCAAGTGGCAGTGCGACAGTAACTCCAGGAGTGCCCGCATCAATCTGGAAAGAGCTTAGGTCCATAGCTCCAAGCTCGAGCTGCAGGAGGCCGGTGCCATTGCCCTCCAAGGTGACCCCTTGCCCGGGAGAACAGTGTGTAAATTGGAATAAATGGGGCCATAGAAGTGCCTGGGCCCAGTCTGAATGAGCCGGACTAGGGGCCCAGACACCCCTGCTACCACCTGCTCTCCACCCTCCTGCCCCAAGTCTATTCTCCAGCCCCAAATCCACTATCCCACGGTATAGAAATTCGAGCTTCCACCCTTTGCAGAGAGCATCTCAGGAATTTTGGCACAGTTTCTGGATCCCTGTGCTTTGCACCCATCTCCCTGCCCCAGGGAGGTCTCTTGTTGTCCCCCTTGCCACCCACACACGCCCCTCTCCCCAAGAAGGCAGCATTTTCATTAGACTCTCCAGGGAGAGAGCCGAAAGAGCCCAAAGTTGGATGTAAGTGGGACCTGGATCAGGGCCCAAGCAACTGAAGGAGGATGAGTAATGGGCAGAAGCCCCAGCCCAAATTAGGCCCCCCAGGGACATCCTTTCCCACTCTTCTCTGTCCCTGACTTCCTGCTCTGCTTCAACTTCTGTTCCTTTCAGAATTTCCACCAGGGCTAAATTCAAATCCTGACTTAGGAACTTCACTAACTGTGAGAACTTAACCTTTGTAGCCTCAGTTTGTAACTGGGGAAGTATTCCACCTCCTTCACAGCACTGTTTGAGGATTAAGTGGAAAAGTCTAACCTCTACTTGGGCCCAGCACATAAAAACAACCTTTCTCTCACTCCCACCTCTCCTTTACTTGTAGCTTAAGTTGCCTCCTCCAGAAAGTCTTCATGGATTTACTCTTCCATGACTATCTCTCTTCCCAATCCCCGAAACATCAATGGGTTTCTCTTGGGGAGAAGGAAGGGGTACTGCTGAGCTAAATGGAGAAAGAGTACAATGCCCTCAGCCCACAGCTGAAGGAGAGGTGACAAAAGTGAAATTTAAGCCCATTCCTCTGCCCCAGGACTTGGGCAGGCCTCTCATGAAGAAAAATTACATGAGGGTGGGGAAAGGATACAGAATTTAAACATTTAAATACCTAGACTAGCTCTGGACAATAAAATTTGCAATAATGAAAATATTCAGGAGCCATTTAGCTTTTGAAATGTGGCTACAGCAACTAAGGAACTAAATTTTTTATTTCATTTTAAACTAAATTATAAATTTAAATAGCCACATGTATTTAGTAACATGATCAGTGCAGAGGACTAGGGATGGCAAATAGGTTTTATCTCATGTGCCAACACAGGACAGTACGTAGTGTCAGAATCCCAACAGGCTCACTGGGCAGCTTTCTGCATATCAGAAAAAGGCAACCCCCTTCAGGAAAACAAATTAGATAAAGGTGTTCCATCCTGATGCCGCCAGAAACCAGGTCAGAACTCCTGCCTCTGCCTGGCACCCTTGTGAAAGAAAAAACCTGCACAACTTATGCAAAGGTTGTGCTAAGATTCTGAGGCCACATCTGGGCTTGCTGGTAAAGAGTGCTGGGATTGACTAGTAATGTCTACTATATAGTCCAGGGAGTGAGGGCGGGGCCAAGGGGGCAACACATGTGAAATGAATTGCCATTTCTGATCTAGAGTCTTTGCAGTCCTGCCCTGACCTCCCTCAGCAGAAAACCCCTGCCTGGTCCAGATGGTCATTTCCACAGCTTCCTGTATCTTCCCCATCCCAGTCAATGACCACACCACCCAGCTGCTTAGCCCCACACCTAGAAATCATCCTGGAGTCCTCTTTTTGCCTCACCCCTCACATCCAATCCATCAGTAAGCCCTGTCAGATCTACCACAATCATTTGAAATCTATCCATTTCTCTGAGCCATAAGCACTTTCATTGACACCACCAGATTCACTCTCCTGAAGGTGTAACAACCTTCCATCCTCTGGTCTTCTGCTACCTCGCTTGCCAACCCTCTTCTCTCCCACCTCCACCCCCACCTAGCCTATTCTCCTCAGCAGCTATCATTTAAAAACATTAGATGAGTCGTCCCTCTGCTCAAAACCCTTCCATGGGCCAACATCACATTGAGAGTAAAATCTAAGTGCCTTGTTTGGCTTCAAGGCCCTGCATAATCTGGCCCCTCCCCATGAGCTCCACTTCAGCTACTATGTTCCAGCCACACTGGAACTGGAACTCATCCCCATGTAAGGGCCTTTGCACTTGCTATGCCCTGTCTAGAAAGCCTCTCCTCCAACCTTCACTGATCTTCATATTCTTCTGGTCTCAGCTCTTCTCACAGAGGCCTTCCCTGACCTCCACATCTAATACTGCCATCCCTACCTCATGCTGATTACATTCTCCTGTTTTCATTATAATTTCACCATGTGAGTTTATGTGTTTGCATGTTTATTGTCTGTTCTCCAGAAGAATAGACCTTTCCTGCCTAGTTCACTGAGGTATCCCATGATCTAGAAAGGAGCTTGGCATATAGTAAGTGTTCAATGAATATGTTTAAGAATGAATAAATGAATAAACAGCTCCTTGTCATCTCTAAGGCTAGCAAAATCTTTACAACCTGACCCAGAGTCCCCTTCGCCTTCTCTAGGAAAGGCCACGTCCTTCCTGCATACCTCTCTCACACTGAACTCTTCTCTTCTTTCCATACCTGAAAGGGCCTTCAGCCCCAGAACACACAACCATGCCCACCCACAGAGCTTCCAGAAGTAGGTGTGAAGACCCTGCTATCAATATAATGCTCTGGTTGGCAATACTGAGCCTGGGTCCACACACAGCACCCAACACAGGGCATACAGAACCACCTGTCCCTCTCCCAACTTTGAGCAGGCCTGCCCTCCGCCCTCAGCCCCAGCAGGGATGAGCAGGGCAGAGACTGAGGATGGGATGCATGCATAGGAGGTGCACTGAGGGGTGGGGTGGGGTGGTGCATTACCTCCAGGCTGAGTGCCATCTGCCGAATGTAGAGCATATTCAGGTCCTCCAGGATGTGCAATCTGTCCTGCATCTCTGTTCCCTCCAGTGCCCCTCCCCTTCTCAACCCCTCTAGATGGAGAGGGTGGGCATGTACCACACTGCCCCACAGTTCTTCCTCCCAATGCTCCCCTGGCCTTGAAAGAGGTGGGCAGCTCCTGGGCAGAGGGCAGAGGCTACCCCTCTTCCTCTGCACTCCTGTTAGATCCCTGTGGCTGCTGTGACAAACTTCCCTTGCCTACCACTGTTCCAGGGCCCTGGTGGGAGCCAGGCATGGGAGGAAAGGAAAGCGAGGTGAAGTGGGGTCCAAGGAGGACAGGCCAGCTGCAGAGGGGCCTCTGGGCACAGAGTGTCCAGTCTTGCTTTGATGGCAGCTGTTCTCCCAGCTGTGGAAGAAAAAGGCCCTTTCATTACGTCTCTGGCCCCTCCCCAGCCCCCGCCCACATCCCTGGCCCCGTGGACAGAGAATCTGTGTGCCAGTAGGGCCTGAGGGGCAGGCACAGCTGGAAGGGGGCAGGGAGGGGACGCCTCATGCAGGTTCCATAGAGTCCTGGAGTTTGTCTGGAGGTTGGAGCTTTTCCAGAGGGGCTTGGGCTTAGTTTGAGGAAGAGGGATGGAAATGAAGACTTGGGAGAGTGAGCCCAGGGAGTGGGACAAAGGGGTAAATGCGGCCCAACCCGCAGGGCTACCTCTTCCAACTTGGGGTCCCCATCCAGCCCTCCCCACCCTGGGCTCACAATTACCTCGCTTTTCCAGTAGAAGGAAGAAGAGGGAGGGGAAAAGGCAGGGGTGTGCGCCTGTCTGCTGCTGCCCCCGCTCCCCTCTGCGGGCCCCTTCCCTTCCAGACAGGAAACCAGCCCCGATTCCTGGGCGGCCAGCCCGGTCCTGCAGCTCCGCCCTGGCTCCTCTGCGCTGGCCCCCAAAGACCGGGCTTATCCCGGGGCAGCCCCAGCTCAGGCCCCTCCTCCTGGGCCCCGGGCCTCGCCCCTCATTCTCCCACGCTAGACCCGGGTGGAATTGCTTGTGGGAGACCTGACAAAGGCCCTCTCCTCCAAGTCTACTAGATTCTGAGTCACAGAAGGCCCGGAACACCGGGACGCGGGTGTGAAAGGGCCTTTGTTCTGGGCAGGCTAGGGGGGAAAGGGCAGAAGGCAGGACTGGAATCCCGGCCGGGAGAGTGGGGCGGGAGGAAGGCCCCTCACTTAACCCTTCCAGGTCCAGCAGAGAAAGAGAGCTGACCTTGGGGACAACTTCTTAGCTGTCGCTACTTGCCTTCCTAGCCCTAGCTCAGCCCCTCTGGAGCCTCGTTAGGGAGTTACAGGTAGGGCTCAGACCTGGGCACCGTGGAGAGCGCTGGGTGTGGGAGGAATTTGTCAGACTATAGGCTGGACTCCTCTCAAGCCCCAGGAAAGGAGGCTGAAAGTTTAGGTGTTGTGGGAAAGAACCCCTAATCATTAAAGAGGGACCCTGACACACACACACACACACACACACACACACACACACACACTCCCTCCCTCCCAGCCCTTCGTGGGAACAGAGGAGCGGATGAGGAAGACGACAGCAAAGTAGACAGACCTGGCCTGGAAATCGAGACTGATGTTGAAAGCTGCCCCAGACGGTTAAGACAGGTTGCAAGATGGAGCTGGCGGCCAGGGAGCGGCCGGGCGCCCAAGCCAAGCGTCCAAGCTGTTGGGGCCCCGCCTAGCTGCCCACCGCCTTTTGCCCGGGGATGCCCAGGAGGGGCCGGGCACATTTTAGGAATCGAGCCTGTGGCCTCTTAAAATGAGGCCAACTGGAGTTTGTCTGGACAAAAGCAAATCATCTCAACAGAGCCAGGGAGTGTCTGGGGTGGCACAGGTCCCATTAACGTGCCGACGGTCCTTCCCTGACTTTTTAAGTCGACAACCGCGGGTTTGGACGCAGCCAGCTGCGTCTCCGCCCCCCGGCGTGCGCGCGGGCGGGGGCAAGGCGGCGGGGGCTGCGGGAGTCCTGGAGGGGAAGGGAAGCAAGGACGCGGGGCTCTCACCTCCGGCGGGTCGCTGAAGAGGCTGAGTCGGAAGCGGCCGCGTTTGAACTCCATCTCCAGGGCGGAGCCCCTGGCCACGGTGACCCGGCTCCGGTGGTTTCGGGAGAACATGCTGGCGGCACGGCGCGTTTGTGAGCCCAGTGCACTCCCCGCGCCGCCCAGCTCTGCCTAGTCTCCTCGGCTTCAGTCGTTCGACGCCCGTCCGCGGGTCCGGCGGGGAAGCTCCGGTGGCCGGGTTCTCAAACTCCTCCCCCGGAGACGACACCTGGGCCTGGCAGGGCGCGGCCCCCTCCTCCTCCACCACCCCCGCCAAAGGCCCGGGCAAGCTGGCTTGGCCCGACAGCCAGGGCACCCTACACCTGGCGAGTACTGTCAGGGCGCATCATCCCTTCCGGCCCCGGTGGCTGGCGCCTCACCTGGGCAAGGGGCGGGCCCAAAGAAGCCCCGCCCCACCGGCCGCCCCCACCTGGCACGCTCGGCTCCCCCGCGTACGGAAAATCCCTCCGCCAGATAGATCGCCGTGGGGCATACTTCAGCTCTTGCCGGGCCCTGGGACCGCGCCCATTCTCACCGAAGCGACTGTTCAACTTCCTACAGTCCCAGATGTTCCCTTCTTCGTCCCTCTACCCTGTTACGCTTCTCTCCCGGCTATCTGCCCATTCCAAGTGGCCACAATTCATGGGGCAGTGCTTAAGCACGTCTTATCACTCACTAGCAGTAGAGCCCTGGCTCAGTCATGGAACTTTCTGAGCATTCATAGTCTCATCCGTTCAATGGGGATTCTGTATAATCTCCGCTCCTCAGGTTGCTACGAGGATTACGTAAGAGAATGAGCATAAAATGCCCACCGTAGTGCCTGGCACAAGACAAGTGCCCCTTAAGTGGAGCTATGAAGAAAAAGCATGTGCAGCAAGCACCCTTGTGCCCTTGGATGGGGGGAGGGGGCACCAGCGACCTCACCTCCCTGGACCCAGACCTTAAGTGCCTCAAATGGGAGAGGATATGGCGGTGTCAAAAGTGGCTATCGCTCTTTGCTGTGTGGCTGAAACGGGGTTACCATTTTCCATT
>NW_006430723.1:1132257-1151433 GCF_000325575.1 Pteropus alecto
TTCAAATGGGAGAGGATATGGCGGTGTCAAAAATGGCTATCACTCTTTGCTGTGTGGCTGAAACGGGGTTATCATTTTCCATTCAAAAAAAAGAAGGCGGGGGAAGGCCCTCCTCACTTCCAGAGAACCGAGAGAGAAGGAAATGGCAGAGGATTAGCTTGCTAAAGACACATGAGGAGTCTCCTGGGGACTTCAGAACTTATTGGAGAGAAAGAGAGAGAGAGGCTCCTTCATAGTAGATGAGCTGGAGCCAGAAAAATATCAGCCTTTAGCTTTAGACAGCCCAGGTTAGCATTGCTCTGTTATGGCAAATTACTCAATATTTTGTTAAAGAACTTGACTTAAAATTACTTCAGCAAAAAGGGAAATTTATTGCCCTAAGGAACTAAAATGACCAGCGATCAGGCTTTGTATATGGCTCTACCCTGGCATTCAGTGATGCAAGGATCCTGTCTCTTCCCAACAACTGGCTCTTCTTTCCTCCATGTTGGCTTCACTCTCCACAGCATAACATGATTGTTGCCAAAAATTCTGAGTCTATATCTTTTCAGGCTTAACTTTAGTGGAAAAGAGAGCTGTTTCCTGAAGCTCCTACATGTGTCTTGTATTCACTATGGGCCATTTGGGATCATTTATCCCTCCCAAACCAATCTATGTAGCCAGAGGTGTGGCCAGACCTGAACCAATCACTAGACTAAGGAGGATTCTCTGTCCAGTGGGCCAGGCCTGGACTACTTAACACACTCCTGGAGACCAGTTAGAACCCAGTGAGCTGAGAAAGAGAGAGGAGGGGAGAAGTGGTTCCCAAAGACTGTTCCAGGAGACACTTGCTCAGCTTACAGTGAGGGAATGGATGCTGGACAGGAAAAACAACAAACGTCCTCAACTTGCAAAAATTTACATGGAAAATGGAGTTCTTCTGGTTGGTGGGAAAGGCAGATCAAAAGATTTTATAAAATTTGTGGCCTTTGAGATAAACCTCAAAGGATAGATGAGGTGAAAGAAAGGAAGCGACTATCTATTGTCGCTTCTCTATACTATAAGCTCCCCAGGGAGGGACGGTCTGTCTTGTCCACTGCTTTATGCACAGTGCCTGGCACGTAGGAAGTACTCCATAAACCATCAGTTGAAGTAAATCAGCAAAGAGATACCTAAAAGAAATCTGAAGATTTAAAAGTTATTTGTGGTCTTGCAACTTTTCTGTAAGTTTAAAATTATTTCAAAATAAATTATATTTAAAAAATAAGGCCAAGAACTTTTCGGAAGGATAAAGTTATTCCTTTCAGCTTACAAACGTACTCACATCTCTCCCACTCTAAACAAAGCAAAACTAAAAACAAAACAAAATAATAAAGCCAGTGGCTACTTGCTGTCCCCACTTTCTCCCTACTGGGTATTAGGATGTTGAGGAAACACCACTGGGCCCAGTGTCAGGAAGCTTCTGTTTGAGTCGGGCTCTGTCACTCCCTATTTGATTGGCTAAATCATTTAACTTCTCTGAGCCTCAGTTTGAGGGAACGATAGCATCTCCCTTACAGCACTACCATGGGGATCAAGGGAGAGAAGGGATATGAAAGCAGGTTATAAACTCTAACACTAACTGCAGGTGATCCCTCTCTTTAACTCCTGGTGATAGAGGACTGACTACTGCCTTCACACCCTACTAGAATGCATCCTTTTCTTGGAGCTCAGCCTGCCCTTTGCGGGTCTGTACACAGCTGATCATAGCCTTCATCTGCTGATACTCCCTGCCTTTGCATGCCTTTCTTGCCTCTCTTGACCTCCTCTTCTCAACCCAGCCTGGCTCGTCTGCCTACCCGTCCAGGACAGGTGCCCGCTCAGATGTGTTTCTGGTCCTTTCCTCTTTATCTACTTGCTCTTGCTGGAATGTTTCATCTGTTCTCTTCCCTTTAGGGACCTCTTATTATGCCGATGATACCCCCACTCACATTTTCTGCATTGGCTTCTTCTCTCAGCAGCCCATCTTCATCTGGGCATTCCCACAGGCTCTACAAATGTACCTTAGGCAGAAAGAAATGATTCTCATTTTATTTGCTTCTCTCCCTATGTTCTCTTTATTTAAAACACCTTATTCCCTTAAAATACTTGGGCTAAAAATGTTGAAGTCATTTATTATTGTTGTTTGCTTATTGAACATCTACCATGTGACAGATACTACCTTAGGTACTTTACATTCTAGATTTGCTTTACTCCTTGAAAGAGCCCTGTGAAGTAGGTCCTACTTCATTCCATCTCACAAAATTAAAATCTGAGGTTCGGAGAGCTTAAATAACTTTGTGCCCAAGATTACATGCTAATAGATGGTTGTCAATGTAAGAAACATCCAAATATGTGGAGAATTTTTATGACTTTGAGCCAAACTGATGACAATTGCCAGGAGGCAAAATTTCAACGAATTGAGAAAGTGCTCTGGAGAATTTTGGAGAATTGGCAGCTTATTTTATACATTAGAGTCAAAGGAGGAGATGTAAGGAGGTTACGTGAAAACCATTGGTAGACTAAGCAGGTGAAAGAAAGCAAAGCGGAGAAATCTCTGGGATTGGATAAAAAGTAAAACAGAGAGACACACACTCCTTTTACATTGGTGGGTACAGGATAGTTAACAACATTTACAGCACATAGAGATGGTATGTGGGGAACAAGATAACAATGAGGGTTCTGTGGTCTAATGCTTTGGTGCAGTGGGTTGTGCCCTCAGGGGTCCCAAAAAAGGGATTACTCTGACATTTCAAAGGTATGTTATCTTAGATACAAAAAGACAATAGACATGCTCACTTAAGGTAAAGATTGACCTTTTTCGAGGAAGCTATAGGCCTAAGACATGACTATCCGCCATTCTATGTGGTTGCTTTTGGTCTCTGAGTTTGTAGGGCCTGCCTTGAGCTTGTCAGGTTTAGTATGTGGCCCCTTTTTTGTCCATATGGTAGAACTGGGATTTGATAATAGGCTTGTCTGACTCCAAAGTCTATTCTCTTAATTTGAATCTCTATAGTACATTGAATCACTATACTATACTATACTTACTGACTGAATTCTCACATAAAATTTCTCGTTGATTCCTTTAACCAATGAAATCTCTTGAATCAGTTCTTTTTTTGTTCACTGCTGCTACCCTGTTCAGATACACATATCATACATATTTAAATATATGTATATAGATGGTGCTTTATTCTAATTATAAATGTGATAAATATGGGCTGTAAGAAAATTCATTATGGATCTAAATAGTGAAAGTTCTCCAACTTCTAAGGATAACCACCAATAATGGTATAGTATACATTCCTTAATTTTTTTCTATGCATATGGTAGCATGTTATGCCTTTTAAAATGGGATCACATCATTTTAAAACTTGCTTTTCTTGTTTCATATATCAGCACATAGATCTACCTTGTTCTTTTTTTTTTTAATTAGGTAAAACACATTTTATACAAAATTCCATAGGCACAAAAGGGTATTTTATGAAAAACAAGTCTCCCTTCATCCTTGTTCCCCAGTCACCCATCAGAATTGCCATCACCAGTTTCTTGAGTAAACTCCTGGGGCCTCATTTCTTTTAATAGCAGCAGAGCTTCCCGTTATATGGATGTACCAAATCCATACACCATATTATTTTGTTGTTTCATAAGAGGAACACCTAGATTGTTTTCAGTGTTATTATCCACTCTGATCTAAATTCCATGCCAATTTTATCAATTACTGATCACTCTTAACTTTTGTTAGCAACATGATGGTCCATATTGGACAGATGCACCATAATTCACTTACCCATTTCTCTACTAATGAGAATTTAGGCTTAAATACCACTTGCTCTGCTCCTAGGGCACTTGTGCTGTTAAGCACTTCTGCCGTTTTGCCAGCAATACAATTCCTTATGTATTATTCTTCCACCGAACTGTGAGCTCCTCAAAAACAGAGGAAAGTGTTCATATTCATCTTTGTATTCTCATAGCCTAGCCTCGAATTTGGTCCGGAGCATATGCTCACCACGCCTGAGTGTAATAATAATTGAATCGCCCGCGCTGAGCTCTAGAATCCGGTGTGGAGAGACGAAATCAGGGGAAAGCCCTGCCCATTTGAGTTGTACCAGCCTCAAAGGGTCCGGAACTTTTGTTGGGAGTATTGTTGTTTCTCTGGGAGGACTTTTAGCCGCAAAGCATGCCCCGCACAAGCATGGTTGCCACGCACCGGAAGTGACCGATTATTTTGCTGGTGTTAGTTCTTCCGCGGGGCGGAAAAGGCATGTCTGCCTGTGTCCCGACCATTGCCAGCCTCGTTTCCTAGCAAGACCCCATGAGTAAGCTGTGGCGGCGCGGGAGCACCTCTGGGGCTATGGAGGCCCCTGAGCCAGGTACGTGTAGGTCGATAAAGCATCTTAGGCATTCACAGAAAAGGAGTCCTTGTCTTCCTCTTCGGAGCTTCCAAGGTACTTCGCCACAGGTGGGAGGAGAAAGGCAGGGCTGTTGTTATGGTAACCGCGAGTACCGCGGGAAGAGTGGGACCTCTTAAGGGGTATTGAGTTCTTCAGGATTCTCACTGCTCCGCTCCTACCGAACACCGTTGAGAGTCTCTCCTTCCGCAGGGGAAGCGCTGGAGTTGAGTCTTGCGAGTGCTCACGGCCACGGAGTGCACAAAAAAAAGCACAAGAAGCACAAGAAGAAACACAAGAAGAAACACCACCAGGAAGAAGAGGCTGGGCCCACACAGCCATCTCCTCCCAAGCCCCAGCTCAAACTCAAAATCAAGCTGGGTGGGCAGGTCCTAGGCACCAAGAGGTGAGGCTAAGAGAGCCAAGGTTTTACCTGGGGAACTTTAGGAGCAGGCAAAGATAGAAGGGGAAGCTGGCTGAGCTTTCCAGGAGACTGAGAATGGACACTGACTTAAGGGTCTAGGTTAAGGCAGCAAGAATAGTAGAGGGTGTAGAGAAAGCTGGAAGTAGCTACTAAGCAGAAGGGAGACACTTGCTCAGCTTACAGTGTGGTGTTGCTTCTCTGCAGTGTTCCTACCTTCACTGTGATTCCTGAGGGGCCTCGCTCACCCTCTCCCCTTATGGTTGTGGATAATGAAGAGGAGCCTATGGAAGGGGTCCCCCTTGAGCAGTACCGTGCCTGGCTGGGTGAGAAGGATCTGGAGGTGGGGTTTATTCTTATACGTGGTTAAGGGGAGAGGTTTTGTTCGAGATGGGGTGAGAATTTTGAGTATCCCAGCATCAACCTGGGCAAATTAGGGTGCTCCATCTGAACAATTATTTTATCTCTCCAACTTTCCAGATGAAGACAGTAATTTGTCCCCCTCCCCGCTTCGTGACCTATCAGGGGGCTTAGGGGGTCAGGAGGAAGAGGAGGAACAGAGGTGGCTGGATGCCCTGGAGAAGGGGGAGCTGGATGACAATGGAGACCTCAAGAAGGAAATCAATGAACGGCTGCTTACTGCTCGACAGGTAAATTGATTCATTCTTTATTCAGTTACCAAATATATAGAGAGAACCTTGCATGTCCTAAGAACTTTGCTGGGCAGTGGGGAATCAGTGATGGAGGAAAGACAAACAAGGTTTCTGTTCTCATGGAGCTGATATTCATGTGTGTATTGGGGGGATAAATAAGTAAATAATTTTGAAAAGTTGTTAGGTTTATAACAAAAACAGAGTGATGAAACAGAAAGTGGTGGAAAAGAGACATTAGATAGGGAGGGATGACCTCTATGAAGAGAAAACATTTCCAATACCAGAAGAGCTTTTCAGGCAGAGAGACCAGCAGGCACAAAAGCCCTGAGAGTGGAACATGCCTAGTGGTCAAGGAGGATAAGTGTGACTAAGACATGGAGGAATTGTATGCAGAGAAGTGATATATTTGACTTACATTTCCATAGATTGCTTTGGTTTCTTAGTGGAGTTAAGGAATGAAACCAGGACAGCAGGTAGAAAGCTGTTGAAGTAGTCATGTGAGAGATGGTGGTGGCTTGAAGCAAGGTGAAGTTGTTGGAGATGGATATATTTTGGAAGTAGACATTTGTTGGGTGCAGGGAAGAGGAATCAAGGCTAAACCTGGCTTGAGCAGTTATCCAATTGATGCTATCCATTGAGATAAAGTGATTTAAAACAACAACCAAAACTCCCAGACATGTGCAGTTATGGTACACAGGACAGGCAAGTAACATTACTAATACTCTTTACCTTGAGAGTCAAGGATCTAAAGCTGTAAGTTGGAGACCTGGGAGGAGGCAGTATTAAGGGATCCTGGAGAAGGGTGCACATTCCACCCCTTTTCCCAAGGCCTGTGCTCCTTGAAACCCTGCTTTCTACGTACCCTCACACCCTTACTCCTTACCCCTTCCCAGTTCCTGCGGACCTCGCCTGACCATTTTCTGACTCCATCTGTCTCTCCCCAGCGAGCTCTGCTCCAGAAGGCGCAGAGTCAGCCTTCCCCGATGCTGCCACTGCCTGTGGCTGGGGACTGCCCTGCCCCCGCCCTCACCGAGGAGATGCTGCTAAAGCGCGAGGAGCGGGCCCGTAAGAGGCGGCTGCAGGCTGCGCGGCGGGCTGAGGAGCACAAGAACCAGACTATTGAGCGCCTCACCAAGACTGCGGCGCCCAGCGGGCGGGGAGGCCGAGGGGCTGCTCGGGGCGAACGGAGGGGAGGGCGGACTGTGGCCCCGGCCCCCATGGTGCGCTACAGTAGTGGGGCACAGGGTTCCACCCTTTCCTTCCCACCGGGCGTCCCCACCCCCGTGCCAGTGTCTCAGCGACCATCTCTATCTGGCCCTCCGCCACGATGCTCTGTCCCTGGCTGCCCGCACCCGCGCCGGTACGCCTGCTCCCGCACTGGCCAGGCGCTCTGCAGCCTTCAGTGCTACCGCATCAACCTGCAGATGAGGCTGGGGGGGCCCGAGGGGCCTGGATCCCCCCTTTTGGCTACGTAAGGTCCTTAACTCAGACTCTCTGCCCTCTCTCCTGCCTGGATTCAGTGTCTTCCCCACCCTATTAAATTTTATCCGGTGTCCCGACTTGTACAGAATTGGGAGAATGGGGTATGGGAGGCCAATTCCACGTACACACATCTTGCTCCAGTCGGAGCTTGCGTCGACGCCAGGCCGCAGGAAGACTGGCCGCTAGCTCCCAGACTCCAACTGACTTGGGATCCTGCTACCTCTTCCAGCAGGATTTCCAGCAGAATTACCTGGCGTGGTTAGGCTTTTGGCGTCTTGCCGAAAGCAGGGCTCGAACCAATCAGCGGGGAAAGTTGCTCTTCTGGACGGCCGTTCATTGGTTGACAATTCGAAGCCTGTTCTGCTGTTTCTATTGGCTACTGGCGCTGTCTGTCAGGGCCGTGGTTCGAGCCTTACCCCACTCTTTGTGAAAGCTCTTGTTGTCTGGGAGAGTGGCGTAGGCGCTGCTGTGTATTGGTCACCGGGAGAAGCCTCCGATCCGCTCCTATTGGCTCATGTGCCGAAGAGCGATGCTGATTGGTAGGATAGAGCAACCTGGGTTCTAGTTGGCAGAGCTCTCCCCGGATGGGAGCTCCGACCGCGGAGTGATGGTAGCGGCAGTGAAGATGGGCCGGGCAGGGACCATGGCGGTGGCGGCAGAGGTGGCAGGGGCGGGGCAGCTGGCGGTAGAGGAGGCTGTGGTCTTCTGGGGGCTGTAGGTGGAGGCATGGCTCAGGCCAGCAGCGGGAACAGCAGCGAAGAGGCCTGGGAGGCACTTCGGGTGCCGCAACAGCAGGTATCCCAACAGCTCCCAAAGCCTGTCATGACAGCCATTTATTTCCCTTTCCCCTTTACTGCCCCTTTCTTTTGGAATGGTGGGGATAGGGGAGGAGCTCACGGAGTTAAAGGTACTGTGAAGTTCCTAAATATGCCCCTTCCACTCTTTGTCTAAACTTTGTAACGTAGATGCATGCAGTTGACTTTTCCTGCAGCCTCATAGACCCATCTCATGGCTGCAGTGGGAGCTTGCAGTGGCTCTCCAGTGACCAGAGGCATAGTGAGGCCCCAGGGAGGCTCCCTGTCTTACAACAGTTATTCGTGATATTTTTCTGTGTGCCTATTGTCACAACAGAATCCAGCAGCGTCTTCTCTTGAGGGAGCAATTTGGAGAGGACCTGGAACCCAGAGTCGCACCCTGGATGCCATCCTTCATCATCCACAGCAATCCCATCTGGTTGGGAGCACTGCTCTGGGTCTCACCCTGCCCCTTCTCTACTCTAGGAAGTCTGAGACCCGAGGGTGGAAAGATCACCTTGGGGATGGGGAGTGGCAGGCCGTGGGGGATGATGAAAGCATTTTAGCTTTAGAAATTACTTTAAACCCCTTGCCCATTGTCCAAGGCTCCGAGATAGCTCAGCCTTCTGGCTTCTACTAAAACACTCCATTAACAGAAAACACCTTGGAGGCCAGCCTATATGCAAAGCTGAAATTTGCAGCTCTGTATGTCCATACCTTCATCTTGTTCTCTAGACTGATTCTTGCTCTTCCAAATCCTCTTCCTTGGTGACAACCCTTCAGATTTTTGAACACTCCTCTCAACACCACTATTCTCCCTCTCCATAGATCTCTTAACTAAACTTGATTCACAGGGTGGGATTCTTCTGTATGTGCATGCAGCAGGTAGGGGTGGAGTAGACAGTGCCTTGGGCTAGAATTGCCCTTGAATCTAAGTGCCTCCTTGCTCCCAGCTTCGAGAGCTGTGCCCAGGAGTGAACAACCAGCCCTACCTCTGTGAGAGTGGTCACTGTTGCGGGGAGACTGGCTGCTGTACCTACTACTATGAACTCTGGTGTGAGTCTCCAACAGGGCTATTCGCAGGTCCTTCTGCCCACCCTCCCTTAGACCTCAGAATTCCAGACTTCAAGGACCCTTCTCTGCTTGAGGTATCTAAGACTCTTCCTCCTTATCACCTGCAGGGTTCTGGCTGCTCTGGACTGTCCTCATCCTTTTTAGCTGCTGTTGTGCCTTCCGCCATCGACGGGCTAAACTCCGGCTGCAGCAACAGCAGCGGCAGCGAGAGATCAACTTATTGGCCTACCATGGGGCATGCCATGGGGCTGGCCCTGTCCCTACTGGTTCACTGCTTGACCTTCGTGAGTGACTCGAGACTCCGGGCTACCAATGGCTCTTCCCAAACCAGGACCCTGAATCATCCCCATTCTCTTCCTAGACATTTCAAAGCACACTTTCCCTAACAAGAAAGTGACTGCCACCTCACCCCTGGTTGCCTTCAACCAACCATGCCATTCTTTCCTGCAGGCCTCCTCAGCGCCTTCAAACCTCCAGCCTATGAGGATGTGGTTCACCACCCGGGCACACCGCCGCCTCCTTACACTGTGGCCTCAGGCTGCCCCTTGACTGCTTCCAGGGAATGCACCTGCTGCTCCTCTGCTTCTAGCTGCTCTGCCCACTACGAGGGAACAAATGTGGAAGGTGTTTCCTCCCACCAGAGTGCCCCCCCTCATCAGGAGGGTGGGACTGAGGCAGGGGTGAGCCCTGTCCCCACACCCCTCTCCTGCCGCTATCGCCGCCTGACCGGTGACTCGGGTATTGAGCTCTGCCCTTGTCCTGACTCTAGTGATGGCGAGCCACTCAAGGAGGCTAGGGTTAGTGTCACCCAGCCAGATCTGGGGGACCACTCCCCTTTTGTGCTGCCCCTAGATCCCATGCTCCAGGTTTCTCCTGTGGGGCTGACTTCCAGTGAAGGGAACATCCCATAAGCAGTCTTAGAGGGGGTTACTTGTCCACCAGAAACAGCCCTGGTCCCAACTCCTTCAGTTCTCTGCCTCTTCCCTGCCCTCCTAGAATCTGCCTAAAAGGGCTGGAGTCCTGAGGAGAGGAGCAGTGTTTGGGGGACTGTGCTAGCTCTAACCCCCACAACATACACAGGAGCCTTTGATCTCATTAAAGTGAACCAGATGCTTGTGGACTTGGGTGGACTAGTGCTCAACTCACTGCACTGCACTTAATCTGACATTGGATTTGGAGGGAACAGGTAATGGCCACTTTTTGTACTTTCTCTGAAAGACAGCAGGCATCCCTAAGGCCTGGATTAAGACCTCTTGATGAGGCAAAGCTGGCAAGAGCAAGAGTTTGGCATGGTTTTTCAATTTATTTAGAAAAATAGACTCCGAATTCACATTCACCCCAGAGCTATATGGGATGACAGTAAGGAGAAACCTGAGATGAGCTGAGGAGAGTCTGAAACTGGTATCTGAGGACTGGGGGGAAGAAGCTAGAGACCTTGTCCCTCTAGTCCAGAGTGGCACAAGGGGCCTGGCTCCCCTTCCACCTTCCCCCTTTAGTAGTCTTCAGCCATGGCCAGTAGGACAAGGCTAGTCCAACCATGGAAAGGGCGGCAGCCCATGCCCTTCCCGTCCCAGTCACTGTAGTGCTCCCACAGGAACCCTGTGGCCTGGTACTGCCGCCACACATTGCCCACCACATTGGCACGCAGCTTCTTGTGGAGCTTGGCAGCCCGGGCCTGGTGGGGACCCTCCAGATGCCCATAGTGGTGGAGAGCTCCCAAGGCCAGGTAGTTGATATTGAGCCACACAGCACCCCGCCAGTAGGGAGGATCATGCTCTGAATTGCGCTGGCCATAAAAGGAGCTAGAGGCTGCAAGGGAGCGCAAACCAAAGGGGCTCCAGAGATGACGACTGTCAGCTAGAACATCCAGCAGAGGACCAAGGCGGGATGAGTGGGGGTCCAGCAGCCGCAGCAGCAAGGGAAAAAGACTGACATAGCCCAATGCATCCACATATTGTAAGCGAGGATGGGGCCGGCCCACTACCCGCACTAGCCCCTGAGGGGACTGAGGCTTTAGATGCACAGCTTTTGTGTGGTTCCCAAAGTCTGCAAAGACTCCTAGCTCTGGGGCCCAGTGTAGCTCATCCAGGATTTCCTCTGTCTCCAATGAGGCAGCCAGTGGGCCCAGCTCTGCAGCTGCCTCAGTTTCTCCTAGCTGTTCTGCTAGCCGCACCATCACACGGGCACCTAGTGCCACCCAGCACCGCAGGTCCAGGTGCCGCTCGGTGGCTGAAGGGTGTGAAGCCCGGGGATAGTCATCTAGCCCTGAAGGCAGTGTCTTGGGGTTCAATAAGGTTGGCAAAACTGGGTCCCGGCCCCGCCAGCGGTAAGACAATGGCACTGGCCCTGCCTGGCTCTGATGGAGCCAAGAGAACCAAGCATGCAGGCGGGGGAAGGCCCTGCGGAGGAAGGCTAAGTCGGCAGGGTCACCACCCTTTAGCATGTGGGCTACAGGTAAAAGTAGGGTTGGGGGGTTGGCGTGGACTGTCCGTTGCACCAGGAATTCTGGGGGTACCCGGGCTCGAGCCTCATCCCCCAGCACCTGCTCCCGCCCAATCCAGCCATCAGCATTGAGCAGCCCCAGCCAGTGGCCTAGGGCTTCCCGGGTGAGGTAGGGATCCCACCGCTGGACCACCAGCTGGTGAAAGCCCTCGTCCCAGAGGAAGCCTCGTGGAAAGAATGACCGGGAGGGCACTGCTGTGAAGAGAGGGACAGGTGGGAAAAGGGCTGGGGCCACCTTCTGCTCAGACCCCTCAACACTCGTGTCTGGCAATACCAGACCTTGTCCATAGAAGTAGCCAATTCCACCGAGGAGGCCACTGAGGGCAGCCTGACCCAAAGCCTGCTCCTCAGTGCTCAGGCCCTTCTCCTGCAGCCGGAACGTCTTCTCAAATCGCTCTCTAAAGGCTTCAGTATGGCTCTCCAGGGCCTGGGTCAGCAGGCTACCTGCCAGCTGCCCCAGGGCTTGGTTTTCTGCCCGGGCACTGCCTGATTCAAATACCAGCTCCATTGAAAATGGGACTTTCAGTGTCACCTGTTGTATCAAGAACTGCCCTTGTCCCTGTCCTTGCCCACTTGGGCCTCTGTCCTCCCACTTCAGAGATCCTGGCAAGCCAAGGTAGCGTTCAGAGGAGGCCCCTGGGGGCCGATGCTGAAACCAGCTATTTAGGCGACTCTTCACCACTTCTGTCAGCAAGGGAAGTCCTGGGTTGGAGGACCAGAAGACATTGTAGCTTGAAGAGAAAAAGATAAATAGGAAGTATTATTGAGGAGGAAGTAAAGGGTATTACTAAGAAATATGAGGTGATCAGGAGTCAGTATGGGAGGATTTTGGCAATGCAAGGGACTGGAGCCTAGTGAGAAGGAAAATAACTGGAAAGAGGGCAGAGTAGGGGAGAAAGAAATCAAGTCAGCATCCATACCACCCCTACCACCACCCCACACTCTCTTCCCCCAGTTACCTGCCATACTTGGGACCAGTATCCCCAGGACTGGTTGGTGCCAGAAGTGTAAAACGGAAGTCACCAAGTTCATTGGTGTGCCCACTGATGAACTTCAACTGCCCCTTAGCTCCAACCTCTGGCACTAAGACTTCCTCGCCATCTGTCACCACATAGAAGAACAAGGACACCAAAGGGAGGGCAGAGGTACCTGGGGCCTGGATGACCACAGAGGACAGAAAAACACAACATTAGATTGGCATTCTCCCTTGAGAATCAGACTTATTGAGGGAAAGGAGCACCAGGTAGGAGCAACATGAGAAACATACATCTGGCAGTGTTGAGGGTCACTGCAGGTAAGCACACAGTGGGATGAAATAAAGAGCCTTGCACATGGTTCTCTGGGAAATAAGAGAGCACTTCTATGCCATGTATTATGCTAAGAACACTATATATTATTTCCTTTAATTCTTACAATCTTGTTGAGTTAGGTGCTATTTTTATCTCCATTTTACAGAAAAGGAAACCAGAGATAGTAAATAGAGATGATCTTACAGGCAAGTGTTTAAGGCAGGCAGACTCAGAGCTGTTACTACCCACTCCTCCCCACTTCATACTGCATTCCTGGCAGCAAAGGAAGGGTGGAAGGAGTCTGAGCTGGGGTAACGGTGTCCTGAGACCCTGACCTGAGGCTCTACAGTCACTCTCCAGCTCCAGTCTCCTCCGTGCTGACCCCCAGGTCTCTTGACGAATTCAGTAGTGAGCCTTAAAGCCCCATCCTGGATGTGCTGCCGCCCGAAGGAGAGACCGTCGTGGAACTCCCAGCCATAGGGACCCACTCCGTCTCCCTGCTCACACGTGTGCCTGAGCTTAGGGGTCCCTGGGGCAGGCCCTTGCTGCGCCCACATCAGTCCTGGGGGTAGAATGGCCACGTAAGTCAAAGAGAGAGAGAAAGGATCCTGTCCCTCTGGGTCTCTGAGAACTTCAGGGTCATCCCTCTTCATAACTCTCCTGATCCACTCCTCCCCACTCCTGCTCTGGCATGAAGCTGGGGCATCCAGATTAAGAGTTCGCCTGCCTGCCCGCTGGGGCCCGGTTACCGGTGAGGAGGGGCTGAGCGCTGCGAGTCTTCATGCCAAAGTATACGTGAGGGCGGTAAGTGCCCCAGAAGAGGTGCGGGGCCACGGCGGGGCTCGAAGAGTTGAGAGGCAGCGCGGGGGGCGCGGAGTGCAGCGTGACCGCCTGCCGCGCGCGATGCCACGCCAGCAGCCAGCTTCCCGACAGACTCAGGGCCAGAGGCAGGACTACGATGGCCAGAACGGCTCCCGCGACCGTGCCACGGGTCATGCCAACACGGCTGTCCCGTCGCGCGGTGCCGCTTCGAGACGCCCCCTCAGCGGTCCGCGCTCCATCTGCCAGCGTTCCGCGGCGCCGCCGCTCGCCCCGAGCCATTCTGGCAAGGAGGTCGGCGTCGTGAGAGCTCCGGGAGGCGGCAAAGGAGCCCGAGGTCTGCCTCGCCTCCTCGGCTCGAGCGCAGCGCCGGGTAGCCACAGATTTTTCAGCAGCAACAGCCTGCCCCGGCCTTCTGCTCTGCTTCCGCCTCTTGCCGGAAGTCCAGCCCCGCTACGTCAGGTTAAGACACCGAGCTCCGAACCGCTATCGCGGGTGTGGCACAGGGCTAGTCATTGGGTCGGCTCCGCGTTCACTGGGTTAGCATTTATTTGGTGTCCTCACGGAGTTTACAGGCTAGTAGAAAAAAAAAAAAGAAACCAATCTCACACTGCGCTCTTTTAAATATATTTCAAATGTGTGTGTGTATACATATATGTGTGTGTGTGTGTGTGTGTGTATATACATATATATGTATATTACATATTATGGCTTATATGTATATATACATACACACCTGAGATGCTTTTACTTTTAACCTCTCCCTACCATGCCCCACTCAGGTGGCTGAAAACTGTGGCTTAGAAAGTTAAAGTCACTTGGCCCTGGCCGGAGACAGAAAGTGGGGCACTTGGAACCCAGGTGTATCGGAATCAAACTGGATCGTTTTTGCTCACTTTCCTAGTGGAGAGTGCTGGAGTGGGCCCAAGAGGAAGCCTTAAATCTGTTCCAGCAGTATCTTTGCACTTTAGACAAATCATATCTCCATCAGTTTACAAGATTCCTTATCTAGATGAACCCTAAAAAGGACAATAATGGTGGTGTGGGCACTTAGAGAATGCATATTTTTTCTTTTCTACAACCCAGGAAGCAAAGGAGCTTAAGGGTCACTTATGTCCAGGCCAGGAAAGACTGTAGGAAAGGGGTAGCATCAGCATCTCAAGTTGACCTAGAAGAGTCAACATTACATTTGGTGGTGGTTCAGAGCGCTTAGATTCAGTTACTTATTTCTCACCAACAGCTCAGCATACACCGTATTACGTAAAATTCCCTAGGGCAAAAAGACTGGAGAAAGAGGCTGACAATTCCATCATTACATCTAGAATTTATTAAGGGAACTTTCATATAAGGTGCGTATTGGGTAGCAGCAAGACATGAATATCCTCCACACCACATGACAGGCGCTAAGGGGTGTGACCTAAACCAGATAGGAGTAAAATGCCTTATAATCTTGCCTGGGGCTGGGAAAGGTCGATCAAAGTCTCTGAGGGGATTTTTGGGAAGCAATCTCTGTTCTGGCTAGGATCTACCCGGTGAGTCAGGCAGCAGTCACATTAAGGAGTAGTCTCTCCTCCACAGAAGGTATTTTCATAAAGTACGAATCCCTATCATCTTTTGAAAAACTCTACTCCATACCTTTATGCTACTCTAGCTATTATCACACCTCCCATCCAAACTCATATATAAATCTAATACTTTATGCTATGCTGCATGCCCACTTCCTATTTCACTATAATCTGATTTCTGGCTCCATCCTGCACTGGTAACTTCTTGCTCATTCAACAATTCGACAAGCCTTCTGCCCAAATTCACAGTCTTGTCTTCCTTGCTACCACTGCACCTAGTGCACATCTCTATTGTAACATTTATTGCATACCTGTTTTATTATTCATCTTTGTATCTTAGTACTACTAATCAATTATAAGCACAAGGTAGATTCTAAATGTAAGTTCAACAAATATTTATTGTACACTCTGTATTAGGCACTATGCAAGGTGCTGGGGACACAGAGAAAACAGCCCCAACTTCAAATTCACAATCTAGAAATACAGTGCCAGTGCTCGATCCATGTTTATAGCAATGTTTGAACCATCCCCATTTTACAAATGAGTGGTTAAGTCTAGCCAAAGATAATAGCCAATTAACCAGAGCTGGGAAACTCAAATCTAGATTGTATCTTTTCAACTATAACATAAAGCCTCTTGTGTGACCTGCCATTGAGTTGGCTCAGACTCCTGGTGACCCATGAATGAGTAATGTCCCCAATGTCAACAGCCCTGATCAACTCCTATAAACTCATGCCTATGACTTCTTTTATGGAGTCAATCCACTTCATATTTGATCTTCTTCTTTTCCTGCTGTCTTCTATCTTTCTCAGCATTACTGTCTTTTCCAAAGAACCCTGCCTTCTCATGGTGTACCTGAAGTAGGACAAGGCCTCTTACATAACATTTATTTAATTCCCAGTAATGTTCTGGGTGCCTAAGAGATATCAATTTATTCAATCCTCTCAATAATCTTATAAGGTAAGTACTATTATCCCCATTTTACAAATGAGGGGACAGGCACTGAGAGAATAAGTAATTTGTCCAAAGTTACATAACTGCTTAAGGGCAGAGGTGGGATTCAACCCCAGGTGTTCTGGCTCTTAACTACACTATACTGCTTCCTGATAGTTTTCTTTTTTAAAAGGGAGAGAAAAAACAGCCCTTTGAAGGTAGCACTCTTTTAAGCAAAGAAGCAGTATAACAATGTGGTAGGAAAGTCATGCAAAATGTATTTGGCAAAGTACACAGGAGCCAATATCTAAAGATCCTTGATTGCCTCGTTGAGCATTCTGAAGTTCTCTAAACTAGTGAATGGCTCGCAACCATTTTTTCCCATAACTTACAGAAAGAAATAATTCTCTATTGCAACTACGTACGTGCAGATACACATGTATGCACATACTTTATATATATATATACATCTACATACACATATATTCATAATTATATGCTTAAAACTTAAGTTTCTTAAAAAATACTTCCTATTCCATGTGTCATACATTCTGATACTTTTAATTCTATTTTACTTTGTTTTTAAAAGGCTGATTTACCCCCTAAATTGACTTCATGATTGATACTAATAGGTGGTAACTCAGTATGAAAAATACTTTAAGCACAATGCCTAAAAGTACTTCAGGAACTATTCTTTGAAACAAGTAGTAGTGAGACATATAACCAGTGATGTGCTTTGGAAAGATAAAATTAAGCAGCCTCAAAAATGATTAGAAAAAAAGGAGACTGGTGGGAGAATGCAATAAGGAGAAGAATAGGATTGAAGAGAATATTTCAAGAGCTTTTGTTTAAGACACAATATTCAGAATTTACTGACTAGATATGCAGGAAAAAGGAGAGGACAGAACCAGAGATAATGCTGTAGTTTCCAGCCCAGGTGGCTGGGCAGATGAAGTACCTTTAAAAGTAATGGGCAAGTCAGAGGGTGAGGCTTGTATGTATATGTGTATGTAAGATTATCAATTCTATTTGGACAGAGTGTTGGTAGGATTTGGAGAAAATTGGTAGTAGGTAATCCGACTATAACAAAAAAGTTGAGATTAAAGCCAAACAGAAATGTAGGGTTTAACCCAAGAAGGTAGTTCAAGAGGTACCTTGAGAGTTACGGGGGAAGCCAAAATCAAAACGGTTAAACAATGAATGATGGTAAAAAAGTGAAATAAATTCAAGTTTGTCCAGACACCTCCGGATCCTGTCTCGTCCCAGAAACAATGGTTGAATTTGTAGCCACGGAGGGCGGGTGTGTGTGTGTGGCGGGGGGCTCTCTGTGGCTCTCTAGATAATGATTTGAGTGATTAATTCAAGCTTTTCTTGGATAAGTGTCCTAGCAAATCCCAGGCTTTTTAGTCTCTTCCGCGCAGTTAGCGCCCGGCACCAGCGTCAGGCTTGTCCCCGCTCCCCGCCGCGCTCCTTGCCTGGATGTGGGAAGCGAAGGCGGTGAGCATTTCCTGGGCAGTGAGGTGGGCGCCGCGCATAATCAGGCGATGCCCGTCCCCTGGGGAAGAAACGAACGAATCAAGTACAAGAAGGACAGAGAGGCCCAGGCTGCGGGCGCGCGGGCTGCCTGCCGCCCACTCCCGCCAGACTCCCTCGCGAGCCCACCAAAGAGCACGTCCACGCAGGGATCGGAGCCATCGTGCCTCACGTCCGCAATCACTGAGCAGCTGAGGTTGGTGGAGCGGACCTTCTCGCTACTCACAGCCTGGAGGAAGGTCCTGCGATGGGAAAGCAGTGTGAGTGCTGGGCCGAGGGGGGTGGACCCATAGTGGGAGGAAGGCGCGTCCCTTCCAATCCCCACTCCCTCCCTCTCGTACCTCGTGGACTCCACGTTCTTCTCAAAGGGGCAGAACTGAACCCGAACCTGCTTGACAGCCCGGAGCCCCAGCCGAGCCAAAGCCGCAGCCATGGTAACCTCCGCCCCGGAAACACTCGCGCGGGCGGAAGTGTCGTCAGTGTAAGGGGCTGTGCGTGGCCGCATTGCCGCAGGCACCAAGTGCCGCTAGGGCGGGCTCTCAGGTCCCTCGGCTCTGCAGTCCCAGAGGAGAAGGCCAGCCAAAAAGGAGAGGTAGTTTCGGCACAGGGTATGGAGGGGCCCAAAGTAAGCGGTCATCAAATACAACCTGTCGTTCATAGTTATCTTGTACCACGATGAAGAAACTACATAAACCGTGCCGAAACCATTTGCACATGTCTCTGATAACACGTCGGTTTTCTGCAGCCTTTTTCCCCTTCCGTACCCTGCTGTGCCCAGTCTTAAGTGCTGGTCCCTTCCAAGGAGAGTGCACCACCATCACGGCAAGGATTATGCATCTACCAGGGGGTAAACACCATTCAGGTAATTGAAGAATAAACATGTTGAACTCTGAGTAACCAAAGCTTAAACGTGAAGATCCTACAGCCCAATGTGCTTCAAATAGCTGAAAATAATGGGGAGGGGTGTACAGGGTAATACAGCCCTTGGGACTGATCCAGCTGTAGAAATACCTATTCTACCTCTGTGGTTCCTGATGAATTCAAAGAACTTTGTGTTTAGCCTGGCTCTGAGGACTTAAGAGGAAGTGGCATCTAGGCTCTCCACTTTCTATTGCTTTTTATCTTTCTCTTTTACCTCCTCCCAGCATCTAGCCCTGAGATATATTCACTGACGGGGAATTAGCCGAGCCTCCAGAGATGCTGACCTCCATGTTCCAGGCTGTGGTTTTGCTGTTTACTCTGGATTCCAGGTACTGGAGTGATCTTGGATTCTTAGCTTGTTAGCCCAGGCTGTGTAGTTGGTGGTTCTCAGGTACACTTTCTTCCATGCTTCCAATTGTAGGCTTCTTTAACCTGCACTTCCAAACGTCTGGGCTTTTCCGGCCAGAGATGCGGAACTCTGACTTTTCTGGCTCCTGAACAGGCTCCTTAGGATTCAGGACTGGTCCCCAGGCAGGAAAGAAAAGGCAAATGCCAACGGGGTCTTCGGTGCTGCCTCAGGGCAAGCCAGGCCTGCTGATTTCCCACCAGGTAAGCCTGGGGGCTAGGTCCTCCTCCCCACAATGTGCTTAGCAGCTGAGCTGTCTGCGCTGAGGGTGCTCCAGGCCGAAGAGGGGGCTCCAAGCTCTCCAAGCTGTTGAGGCTGCTGCTGGGTAATTCCAAGGTCTGGACCTCATTACAAACACCTGGTAAGGCAGGAGTAGAAGGCAGGTGGCTGCTGTGG
>NW_006430723.1:1151451-1151698 GCF_000325575.1 Pteropus alecto
GGGGGGCGGCGGGGGCGGCTGAAGCCAGTTAAATGATGAACATGGGGGATGGGACACATAAAATACTGAGCAAAGGGCCAAGACAGCTTGGAGTTGGGGAAGGGGAGTGACTCACAGCAACAGGGAGGCCCTCTGTGGACTCGAGTCTTGGGCAGTGGCTGCTGCAATAGACACAGCAGGGCCCCATCCAGCCGCTGGAAGATGCTGAGCATGAGCAGAGTCTGGCGAAGTTCAGGGGACAGGCCCC
>NW_006430723.1:1151716-1154154 GCF_000325575.1 Pteropus alecto
CCAGCAACTCCAGGACCACTCCAAAGTCTTGCCTGAGCTGCAGTGCCCCCTGCAGGCTGAAGGCCGAGGTACAATGTGGCCACCTGACCCTCTTGTCTCTTCAAACTGCTCTACCCCAACTATCCCCTTCCCTTTTCCAGTTCCATTCATCCCTCTGCCCCTGCCTCCTTTTCTCCCTACCTGAACCGGATCCTATGGGCAAGGATGTGGTCAAGCCAGGCACCCAGGGTGGCTGTCAGTGCCTGGCCCAGGGCAGGGGCCTGGGCTTGGGGTGGCAACCCCTGCAATCCTTGCAACACAGGTTCCAGTATAATGCGGACCACCAATCTGGCATACTCATTAGGAATACTTGGCAGTTCTGGAGTCACAGAACAGAAAGGACAGGATATAAGGATATAGAGGTCCTAATGGAGTGTTTGGGGGAAAAGAGTAAGATTTCTAGCAGGGGAGGTGGGGCACAGGAGGTAAGGACCGGGATGGAGAGAGAGAAATGAAACCAGGATTTGGAGGGGTTGGGACACTTTTACCCCCCTGGGAACCCTGGGGATGCTGGAATGAGTTACCAGGACAGAGACGATGCTGCCAGTACCGACCCCTTGGCATGTGAAGTTCGAAGCCCTGTGTAGCTTGTTTATGACATTCTTGAAAAAAGAGACTTAATGACTGTTCAGGCAGGAGCTGTGGGGATAGGGAGAAGGTAAAAGGGGTTTATCTGTTATGGACTTGTCAAGTTCTGGTGCTTTTCTAAATCTGAGGTATTTAACCAGGCATCCATACAATCCCAGAACAGAATTGTACACATAATTGTATAGGCTCAGGCATTTTCTGAGGAGAAGTGCCATATCTTTTATTGGGTTTTCCAAAAGGTTTGGACCCAGAAGAGATTATGGGAAATTGCATCAGGATTACCCTGCTCTCCTCAGCTTGGTTCAGAAGATGGAAATCGTCCAGGTTAATTTTCTTTTACAGGGAACGTTAATGGGAAAAAAAGAGAAAGACACCCTCACCACCACCAATGTTCAAAAGCAAATGCTGGGGACAGGCTGAAGAAAGAAAGATTTGTACAATCTTTTGGCTGTCATGTATGAAAGAAAGGAAGGAATTGCATGTAGACAAAGAGTAAAGACTATAACTTTCTGAGATTCAGGAACTTTTGGGAAGTCCTTACACTCAGTATTCTGACAACCCACTTGCATTTCTCTAGAGCATTGTAACCTGTAAAGCAAGAAAAGGCCCACGTACTGGTTTGGTTTCTTTGGTGTGATAGGTTTTGTTTTGGGAGGGGGAGAGGACGGCAAAAAAGAGGGGGTCTCTACAATCCATTTTGGAGAAGAACCCCAAGAAATGGGACATGTGGTGGCAGGTCTGTGAAGAAAAGACGATTAGATGCCAACAAGCCTGAAGAGAGGAGGGGGCCTGGGGGGCCAGACATGGAGGTTGGGGTGGAGCCCATGTGGCTCCTGATACATATTCTGACAACAGCCTATCTAAATCCAAACTCTTCCTCTCTTCTTCCAGAAATCAGCACCCCCTTGTTCCTTATTTATGTCAAGGAAATTACCCCTCTTTCAACTGAACCCTTCATTCAACACTCCAGAAATACAAGGTCACACACTGAGACAGTCTTTCTTTCTGGGACATTACATACCAGCTGGGGAGAAAAATCACAACATTGAATTATTCTTTTTCATCCCAGTGCTGTATGTGGTGGAATGCCCAACATTGCAGATGCCCAAGAGTGCAATCACCAGGCAGAGAAGCAAAGCATCAGAGTGCTTTGCACAGTGTTTGGTTCACACGGTGAGCACATTGTCCCTGTTCCTTTTGCTGTCTTCTCACCACAACTACCAAGAGCTGGACCCTTCTCATCCCTTCCATCCTGACCACTGTAGCTGGATCAAACTGTCATGGTCTTCACTGTCCCCTTACAGCTCTTACAATGGCTCCCTATCACTCTTGAGATAAAGCCCAAAATCTGCGGACTGGTTTTCAGTGCCCTCCACATTTGATGCCAACTTGCTTACTCTTCCACAGTCCCCGACCCTCACCCCAGATGTGTGCATGCACGCACACATGCACGCACACACGTGCACACACAATACACAAAGGGAGCTTCTGCTTTGGTCAGGCCATCTCCCCATGATTCCCCCAGGAAACTATGAACTCCCCACCTCCAGTAACTTCTGCCACTCATCTGAGGCTGCCTAGCCACCAACTTGAGCCAGAGGCCTGGTACGGAGCATCTGTCACCACATGCCCATCTCAGAGCTCCAAGGACCATCACTGTCCACCCTGCTCATGAGGAGCCTGCTTTGGGACATGTTGAGTTGGAGGAGGCAACAGTAAATTGAGATGGCAGATACAGATGGTAGCTTAGGGCTAAACTGGCAGGGGTGGAGGGGAAGGTCCACAGCACCAAGGCACTGTGAGTGAGCAGG
>NW_006430723.1:1154201-1165029 GCF_000325575.1 Pteropus alecto
GGACTGAACACCACAGCTATGCCCTTATTCAGGGCAAAGGAGAAATTTGGGTAGGAAGAGAAAATAAAAAACAGACATCTTTCCTAGTAGGAATAGATAATGTGCAAAATGGGGAAAAATTAATATAGCAGAAATTAATATAGCAGAAGAAAATAAGAAATGTTAGAAGAAACAGCCAAGAGTGAATGAAGGTTACCATTGTGGAACAGGAATCGATGGTAGCAGTGGGGGGCAATTATATAAAGTGCTATTTTTTCATTAGAAGCCTTCTAAAATAATATTCTATTTCACTTTTAAACTATGGATATGTATTACCTTAATAATAATACAAATTACATGTTTAAAAAAGAAAGGAAACGTATTGAAAAGTAGTAAATAATAGTATTCAATCCTTTATCTTACTTTTTTTCTACAAAATAAACCTCAGAGCAGCCAAATAATTAATGAAGGCAAGTTTCACTTTATGAGTAATCCAAATAATAAATGAAAAAGGAATGATAGAATTGGAAAATCACCACTTTGCACCCTCTAATGAAATCGTGGATCTAGGCAATAAAAACCGGTGGCTGTTAACATGACAAAATCAGAACTTGACATGGGGGGTGGGGTGGAATATATAGATGAAACAAAATTGACCATGAGTTGACCATTGTTAAAGCCTCCATGGTGGGAATATGGAGTCCATTTATACTCTTCTATTTTTGTAAATGTTTGAAATTTTCCATAATAACAAAAAATGGGCAAAGCAAGAAAGGTAAATTTAACAGAGACTCCAAGAAGATTCCAGGTCACTGAGATGTTCTGCGACACACACACCGCCCCTCACCACCACCAGCTCCAAAGCTGACCATTGTCAAGGTCCCCACTCTCCTCACCTGGATCTGTGTTGTCAGCTTCCGTATCTCCAGGCCCAGCTGCTGCTCCACCTCCAGGGTCAAGCTTTCCTCTGAAGCTAGGCTAGACAGAGCTTCTGCCTCACGCAGTAGAGGCTTTGGCAAAAATAGGGAGTGAGGTCTGAGCCCAGCCTAGGCTGCTTCCCTCCCCATCCCTAGCTACTCACAGGTAAGTCCTTCTGAATCAGGCGCAGGAAGGAACCTGGGGCCCATGCTGCCAGATATTGCTGAGCTCTGCCCCCAAACCAGAGTAAGGATGTCTGCAGAGTGGAGAGCCCCAGGGCAAGGGGTGCAGGACCTGGGGAGGGGAGAGACAAGTATCCAAGCGGTCATGGAGCACCTTTGGGAGGAGGCGGGCTTCAGAACAGCGAAGGAATAAAGGAGATAGGCTCAACCATTCTGTTTCCCCAACCTCAGCCCCTTATCTCACCTGGAAGCTGACAGAGCAACCCTGACTTGGGTTCTTGAAGGGCATCCAAGAGAGGAGGGAAGAGCTGTTGCAGAAGTTCAGTGGTATGAGAGGATGAGGAAAAGCTGCTCTGGTCACTAGCAGTTCCCAAGGCCTGGCAGAAGCCTGAGGATGAGAGGGCTATGGTTTGATAGGGAAGGGGCAACCTGAGGCTTGTCACTCCCAGTGCCCCTTCCTTCTCACCTTGGTCCCAGTTCCGGATAAGAGACTGATGAAGTAAACTGTGACATAAAGAAGCCAGCTCCTTCTCACACTCCTGAGGCAGGGATGCTAATGGGAGAAATGACCCTGGAGCCTGCAAACAAGGCTTTAATTTTCCACAACCAATGCCCACTCAGTGATGGGTAAGAGTGGAGGCATTCCCACCCACCCACCCGCCCCCAAGACTGAAGACTGGGATGGAAAGCAAAACTTTGCCTTGAAGGTTCAGAAGGTATAGCCTAAACCAGAGTGAGGGTAGGGGGAGGTGAGGGAGGGGTGTTCATTTTAAAGGGCCTGCTTTCGTAGTCAGGCTGGCAGGTAAGTAAGGCGACTAGGGAGAAGCCTTCCCAAATGCCCACCAAAACCCATCACTCACCC
Source organism: Pteropus alecto (assembly GCF_000325575.1). NCBI lineage: Eukaryota > Metazoa > Chordata > Mammalia > Chiroptera > Pteropodidae > Pteropus > Pteropus alecto. The sequence goes on from NW_006430723.1 coordinate 1,156,143, forward strand.
TGATCCAGTGCCTGACTCAGCTGTTGTGCTGCTACCCTGGGGTCCCTCCAAGGTCCTAGACTTAGGTCCAGACTCTGAGCACAGGCCGCCCACAGCAGGGTCCAGTATTGGTTCCACAGGGCTCCAGCCTCCCCAAGCTCCAGTCTACTGCTGGCTGAATCCGCCACGCTCCCCATCAGGCCCAGGAGCCCTGGCAGCAGCTCCCGCTCCTCACAACACTTCCTGCGGAGCTGATCCCCCAAGCCTGATCCCCTGAGTGCCTCATCTAGGCGACCTGCCACCTGGCAACCCCGCTCCCCAGTCAGGAGGCAGAGCACACGGGCTGGGGGAAAAGGGCGCGCTGCCCCTGGGACATTGCTCAAGGCTTTTTCCTGCAGCTGATGATAGGCCGGAAGCGCCAGCAGCAGGTCGGCGAGTTGGGATGATAGGTTGGGGCTGGCGGGCGCCCGGCCCAGAGCACGGAGCTGCATCTCGATGACAGCATGCAGGCGCTGGGCTGCTAGTCCAATGGAGCGAGTAAGGAGTAGTGGCTCGGGAGTCTCCCGATGGCCGATTTTCAGGACCGCCCCTCCAGAAGGCTGCAGCAGCAGGTCGCGGCACAGCGGAGGCAAGGGGACCGGGCAGGGGGGCTGCGCGCCGGGACTCAGTATACTCAGGAGGCGCACGGCCGCCTGTAGGTGGCGGGCGCAGTCCCGGGCTTGGAGGAGCTGCTCCCGCTCACGGTGCAGCCGCAGCAACACCGCCCGGAGACGCTGCAGTGCAGCGGGGATCGGGCCGCCGGCGGCGACCTCCTGCCTCCAGTCCGCAGCTCTAGCCTCGTGGTGCTCTCCCGCGTCCGCCGGCGCCTCCCACCGCGACTGCCTTCCCGGAGCTCCTCCAGGCCGTGGGTCCGAGCAAGGGATGCTCCCGGCAACCGACAGCGCAGGCCAGCCACGAACGTCCCAGCCGACAGCGCCCGCCCGCCTTCTCTCCCACTGCTCCTCACCAGCGCCTCCGGCTTGCGCCCACGACGGCGACACGGGAGCGAGCGGAGGCAGAAGGCCACCCGATCGAGATGCCTTGGCCATAGGGCGACGTGTCCTGAACGAACCTAACGATTCCTACTTACCCGCACCGCCCAACGCCTGCCGTAGCCCGGACTCCGCCCTACCCCTAAGAGCCGTCATCTTTGGCCGGGGAGGCGCAGGGACCCTCCTGGACGCTCTCGCGCTCCGTAGGCGGAGGCTTCTGCCCCTAACAAAGATGGCTGCCTACTCTGCCCTACCCCTCCCCTCGGCAGACATCAAATACTAGATTATCTTTCACTTTCGGGTCACTGCGGACGGGAGATGGCGCCGATTCCCAAGGTAGTGAGGCGGATCAATCTAGGTGAGCAGGTGTGACAGGGCAGGAGTGGGTCCAGGAGGGTTGGTGCGACCCCACTTGGGTCTATCTGTTTGCAGTAGGATTTTGAGCTTCATGCGGTGGACAGAGGGCTCCCGTCAATCCATCCTTAGTCCTCCTGACTCGCTGTGGCTTTCCTTTCCTGTAGACTGTCCTCTGAGGCCTGGCTGCCCGCCGGGAGTGGCTGCTATCCCCAAACTCTGCAAAGAATTCGGTCCTGAGGACTACGGCGAAGAGGTAAAAAGGGATTCCTAGCTCCCCCCTCGCCCTGTTTAAGTCGGTCACGCCTCTTTTCAACCGCTGTACTGAGCCCAGCCTCGGCCCGGCTCCGCGCTGGGCTCTAGCGGCTCTGGAGAGGCGTTGCCTCGGGCCCTGCCCTCGAGGAGCGCACGGCAAGTGGGAGGCGGGGGGCGCGGAGACCTGGGATGACGCTGCCAGGATAAAAGCCTGAAGTGGGCAAGGTTGGGCAGACTAGGGTCTCTAGATCTCAACCCAGAGACTCTAGTGGGTAGGAGTTCCTTGGGGGAAAGTTACTATTAACGGAGGGAGCGCTGTGAGCAAAGACACTAAGGCAAGGAAAAGTTAAAAGAACTTCATTGACATCAGACCTGAGTGGAGAGTTTGGTTGGGTGAGGTGGGAAAGAAGGCAGCAAGTGGCTTGAGAGGCCTCGCCCAACACCGGGGTTTGGATGTCCCCAGGTAGGTGATAGGGTTATTGAGGGAGGAACAGGATCATATTCGGGAGCACTGAGAAACTATACTTCCAACTGCTTCTAGGTTATCTCTAAAACCTTAAACTCACAAGTCCAGAAGTTAATTCATATTTACAAATTGGTTGCTTTTCTTCTAATCTTAGTTTTGGTAAATAACACAAACTTCTGTTCAGTTGCTTAATCCAGAAATCTGAGAGTTGTTCTATCAATCCCTTTCCTTTACCTCACACATTTACCTCGCAGAAGTAGTTACTAAAATCTACATCTGAAATGTCTTTTGAATCAAACCCATCATTTCCAAAGTTGCCACTGCCTTAGTTCAAGAACTCATTCTCTCTGGCCTGAACAGTTGTAAGGGCCATCTAACTAAACATCCCACCCCGAGACTTCCCCAGTACTATTTTATTTGAGTGTTTCACTCCCCAGATCAGGTCCACTCCCATCACTAACAGGATAAATTTCAAATTCACTGGGTCACATAGTTCTTCAAGTACAGCTCCTGGCTGCATCTCTATTAGAATAGCCTACTCACCAACCTCTCTGCCTTTGTTTATTCAGCACACAGTCATTGAGCCCCAACCAACCGGCACTGATTTAGGCTGGGAAGGCAGTAAATTAAACAGACAAAATCCCTTTATTAAATGGTTTAGAAGTAGCTAGTGGGGGCAGCCAGTCAAATAAAAAATATAGTATGTCGAATATGAGAAGTGCACAGGAAAAGCAAGAAAGAGGTTAGGGAGCACTGCATGGAGTTGAGAGAGTTCTCGTTTTAAAAGGAGTGGTCAGAGAAGGCCTCCCGAAGAAGATTTAAGTAGAGAATCCGAAAGGGACAAAGGATTGAGCCATTTACTGCAGAAAGAGCATTCCAGGAGGAGGAAATAAGTACAGCAGCCCCGAGATGTTAGATGTGTTGTAGGAACTTCAAAGGAGACCACAGTAGCTGGAGGAGGGCGACAAGAGGGTAGGAAATGATTCGTGAAGGTTTTGGGGGGCCAGGTCATGTATGTAGTGAATTAAGAGAGCAGCATAGACTATATTTGGGATGGAGTCTTTTTTTTTTTTTTTTTTTTTTTTTTCTGGACTGAGTAGGAAGAGAGAGATTGGAGATATAGTGAAAGACATTATATATTTGAGTGGCACATTCTGAGGAGGCTGCCTAAAACGCGTCCAGAGCATGCATTATTTATGCTTGAGTTCCAGTTAGGAAGTTGAATTTGAGACTAAAACTTGATGAAAATGCCTAACAATGTAAATGAAGATGCTGTTGAGTCAGGACTATCTCCTAAGGGGAGCTCTGGATCTACAATTGTTTAGAAGGTTGACTATACCTACCTCACTGATCTAAAGTCCTGCCTATGCATTATTTTAGAACTTTGGAGTTTCATGTGGCTTCTAAGTTTCTCAGTCAGTGGGCTACCACCTAGTTGAGGTCTGCTCTGTTTAGGCCTGATTAGGCCACATAGGGAAGTGATGATTCCTGTCCCCTTTAGTTTATACCAACTGAGGAAGCGATTCTCATCAGAACCACAGAATGTATGGGCCAGGCCTTGAAGAGTTTTGCCTCATTTTGTGATGAGAAAGCTGAGATCCAGAGAGGTTAAATGACTTGTCCAAAATCAAACAGCAAGGCAGTGGCTTAAGTAGAACTAGGATGCAAGCAGCTCTACTCCAGCGCAGTGCTCTTTCCGGTTCAATGCTGCCTCACCAAATAAGAGACCGATAAAAAGCAATGAATGGTAAGGCTCTAAATTATATAAAACGAACTATGTGAACACAGCTTTGTTGAGAGAGTGTAGAGATAATTGGAGATGAAAGAGGAGATAGAATTGGAATTGGAATTGGACCTTGAAGGTGAGACAAGACGTGGCGAGAAAGAAGCTCAGAGCCAGGAGAGCTTCTAGGACTGCTGGGGGAAGACCCCAAGGTCTGGAAGAAGCCTGATGGCAGAGGGAGAATGGCAGGGGAGGATTGCAAGGAAAGATTGGAAAGGTCAGCTGGGAAGCTTTTTAAAAGGCTCCAAATCCCAGGCTAGGGAGCTAGATTTGATTCTGCCTGTGGCCCTGGCAGTGGGAGATTACTGGAAGTTTTTGAGTAAGGGAGTAATTGTTGAGAGCTCGGTCTAGGGGAGAAACAGATGAAGCGCAGGGGAGAAGCCAGCCATGAACTGCTATACTCGTATAAATGTGAGGTAGCTGCTATATGGGGGCTTTCATATTCAAGGATATGACAGGGGACATAGCTGGAAGATCAGGTAAGGGGGCTCCATTTTAGGGGCTTCAGTGTGACTGACCTAGCGGCAAGTCAAGGGGAGGAGATCCTGGGCAGTAGAGAAGACTGGGCTGAACACCACACTCAACCTTTGAGAAGACTGGGCAGTAGTGAAGGGAGATGATACATACCATGAAAACTGGGAACAGCGTGTTTGAGGTGCTGACTGGCGAGGTCGGCCAGTAAGGTTTTCCAGGCTAGGTGGCTGGTTTGTGGTTGTCATAGTGGAGGGCTCAACCCAGCCAAGCCCCTTGCTCTCTCCCCGAGCTCCCCCCAACACCAGCCTCCCCTCCCCTCCCCCTCCCAGGACATAGTGGATTTTCTTCGACGGCTTGTGGAGAGTGATCCCCAGGGCCTGCACCGGATCCATGTGGATGGGAGCAGCGGGCGGCTGCAGCTGTGGCACCATGGTGGGGAGTGCAGGGGCCGGGCCCAGGGATCGAGGCTGGTACCCTGGGGAGGGCTAGCCCTCAGATGCTTCTCTCTCTCATGTTCTTCTTTCTTTTCCTTCTGTTTCTCCCTCCTGACAGATTACCTCCTGGACCATTTCTGTGATGAGGGGAAAGCTGCTAGACAGAGTGACAGGGACAAGGAGGGGGCCAAGGGACTGGGTACCTACTGCAGTCTCCAAAAGTCCTTCCTGTACCCTCCCCAAGGGTCTAAGTCCTGCCCTCAAAGACCCCCTGCCTCGGCATCCTTTCCCAGTGGCTCAGACAGCCTGCTTCAGGTGGCCATGCCCCAGAAGCTCCTGGTGACTGAAGAGGTGAGACTGTTTGCAAGAGGCTTCACCTCCCCCAGGATTCTTCCCACCCTCAGATTCCCATATCTATATTCTCCCCTAATCTGGATCTTTTAAGGTGCTTTCATAGTGCTTGTCTCCCTTTTGCTTTCTCTTTCTCTTTTCCTGTCACCTGCCTTTCCTCCTCCAGGAAGCCAACCGCCTGGCTGAGGAACTGGTGGCTGAGGAGGAGCGCATGAAACAGAAAGCAGAGAAGAAGCGACTCAAGAAGAAGGTAGCTGGAGGGCAGAAGGAGCGAGAGCTCAGAGGAATTTAGGAGAGGGAAAAGCGAGAACAAGAGAGAACTCAAGGTGGCCTGCAGTGGATCCTCTTGTTGGGGGAACCCAAGATACTCAAGGACTGGAGGGTCTCCCAGAGGCCATGTGGTGCAGCAGTTCCAGGATCACACAATACTGCTGGGTTGGAATCCGCCTCCTTCTTACTCTGAGACATCTGCCTGGTGACTCTCTTGTTTGCTTTTTCACTTGTAAAATGAGAGTAACACCACCTACCTCATAGAGTTTTAAGAATTAAATGAGATAGTGTATGCAAAACTCTTAGCTCAGTACATGATGTAGAGTATATATTATACAGATGAAGAATTGGTCTCAAGATACAAAGTGTGTGTGTGCATGTGTATTTAAGTATAGTGCCCAGAACACATCCTCCTCATTATTATTGCAGCGCCAAAAGGACCGAAAGCGGCAAGAGCGCTTGGAGCAGGACGGTGGGGAGCCCAAGGTGAGTACTAAGAGCACCAAATGCCAGGAAGGGGGAGGCTGAGAAGACAGGCTGCTCAAGGCCATCTCAACTCTGTACCTGTCCACTTTCCCTCCAGGCCGAGGCCACCCCAGATGGGGATGGGAGCCCCCCATCCAGCCCTGGGAACCCAGCTCAGGGACAGTGTGGTGAGGAAGAGGTGAGAGGCCCCTTCCTTCCCTTCTTGGTCTCTGCCCACACCCTCCTTCCCCTGCTCCTGGACATACTTCATCCCCACCCCCTCCCTACCTTTTCTTTCTGCTCACAGGACCTACTGGATCTATCCAGTACTTTCGTGTCTCTGGCTTTGCGCAAGGTTGGGGATTGGCCCCACGGTGCCCTCAGAGAGAAGGAACTGAGCCAGGAGCCCCAAGGCAAGAGCCTGGGCCCCCAGGAGAAGATGGGCCAGGAGGAAGGGAGCTCTCCAAGAAAAGAGAGCCCCAGGCAGAGTCCTAAGGCAGAGGTAAGGTGGGGAGAAGAACCTCAGCTGGAATCAGCGAAAGGGGTGCCAGAGGTCTCTGGGAAGTCATAGGACCTAAGAGTTGAGGGCAGTGAGCAGTAGGAGTTCTCTGGCCCCAGGATTGAGAGACCTGAGGTGAAGATGCATCACTGTCACCCCGACCCTTGGCTGGTTTCCTCTGCAGGAAGGTAGAGTTGATAACCATCTTTCAGAGCTGTCATGAGGACTACATGAGTTGGGTGATACTAACTGTAATGTTAATTATCTGAGCAAAGAAAAAGGGTTTGAGGAGGCTGAGGCCTTGGATCCTGTTTGACTTTTCTCCCTGTCCCTAGGCACCTCCGGAACTGCTGACAGCTGCCTTACAGCAGAGCCAGGAGCTAGCAAGTGAGATTCTTTCTCTCTCTCTCCTTGCCCTACCCTCCCTGGGTAGCCCCATATGAACCTTCCCACCCTCTGTCCTCTTCAGAGCTGGGTACCGATTTTGCCCGAAATGGTTTCTACCACGAGGCTGTAGTCCTCTTCACCCAAGCTTTGAAGCTCAACCCCCAGGACCACCGGTAGGTGGGGCTTGGCCACTGTGCTGGGAGGTCAGGGCAAGGCAAGGTGTTGAGGACCCGGACTTTTGGTCACTCTGTTTTCATCAGGTTATTTGGAAATCGCTCTTTTTGCCATGAGCGGATGGGTCAGCCGGTGCGGGCCCTGGCCGATGCTCAGGTGGCCCTTACCCTGCAGCCTGGCTGGCCCCGGGGACTCTTCCGCCTGGGCAAGGCCCTGATGGGACTGCAGGTAATGGGTCTGATATTGGAAGCATAGGAGGAATTTGGGTGGGATGGGGTGAGGATTAGGTCCACACTGACATTTTCTAGGTGAACTCTTAATACCACATCACAATGTTAGTAGTACTAGAAGCTGGGGCCAGTTCGATACCTAAACTTTCCTCTTTCTAATCCCTCTGGGACCATAGCGCTTCGAGGAGGCAGCAGCTGTGTTCCAGGAGACTCTGAGAGGCGGATCCCAGCCTGACGCAGCCCGGGAGCTCCACTCTTGTCTTGTGCAACTCACTCTGGTAAGGGAACCAGGCCCACTCATGCCGAGGGGGCAGCAGGGAGAATTGGTTAGCATTGCAACACCAAGCGATGCTACCTCTGCCTCAGTGAGTAGTAGGGGCAGGAATGGATGGAATGAGGGGCAAGGGCTGTGCTGCTGGAGAGGAATATCAGATGCCCCTCCCTTTCCCTTCTCAGCAGGATCAGCAAGGAAGACTCCGTGCACCACCTCTGCCAGCTGGGTTCCCCCAGCCATTTCCTCACACTGAGCCTGGGGCCTCAGGCCTCCCCTCCTTTAGTCGCTTACAAAACACTGCTCGAGGGGCCCCTGGCCTTCTGTCTCCACCCTTGCATTATCCACCATGTCACCTGAGCCCCTCCAACTGGCCCCTCCCTCAGACCCAGAGTAGAAGACCCCGTCCTCTCCATCTCCAGAACCCTTCAAAAGACTGGGGCATCCTGAGACTTGGGCCACAGCATCTACCTCAGGCCAGATGAGGGAGGACCTATTCCTCATAGGACAAGGCCATGTGTACATCTCACAATGACGAGGAACACTGTGTGATGGCCGTTCCCTGCATATTTTGAGACCTTGTACCCTAAACACATCGTTAAGAGACACCCCTGGCAGTCATTCCTCTTGCCACAGAGACCTTCTGATTTGAGAGAAAGTGCCCCACATCCACTGAAACAGCCTTTCTTTGGTTTTCGAGCAGATGGCTTCTTCTGGGGAGAGTAAGGAAAAATAAAATCCACCAAGGCTCAAGAAGGGAACTGTACAAAAGTTCAGGTTTTCAGACTACAGCAGATCCGGTAGGGGATGTTGAAGTTTGCTCCGCCCTTGGCCCTGGGGGACTCATTCACCAGCCAGAGCTGTGCTCAAGAAGGGAGGAATGGTGATGAATAAGGCCAGGTCCCACCCTTCACCTTGATGGATGCTCATCTCTTCCTGATCCTGATTCCTTGCCCTGTTTTCTCCAGTCCCAGAGTCCCAGCCCCTCATGTCCTCTTTCCTGTCCACATTTCTGCACATTCTGACCTCTCCTTTGCCCAATGGTCTGATGCTCACCTCCTTCCGACTCCTTTGCCAAAGGTTTGCATTTGGGAATTCCCTTACCAGCTCCTGCCTGGAGCTGGCAGAGCCCATCTCTACACTTCCCCACGGCTGGCTCTGTGGTGCCCAGGCTGCGCTACCTTAGCCATGCTTTTTCTCTACTCCAGCACTGGGCATTGTAACTAGCCTTTCCCAGTGTGCATTTACTCAGTTTTCCCACCAAGGGTCACTGCTCCAGAGAAGACTATAATTCTCTACTTTCTGTGTAAGAATCACGAGGTCCTTTTGGTTTCTCCTCTGAGATCCTGGCAGCTGCCCTGGCCAGTCCTCCCTAGCCCTGCTTGGGATTCTCAGCTTATTTAAATGTAGATCTGTAGGGGAATTTTTGGCCTCCCAGAATCCCTTTCCAAGAAGAACCATTCA
>NW_006430723.1:1165040-1183069 GCF_000325575.1 Pteropus alecto
TTCCTGCTGCCCTATGGGTCTTGCTCAACACCATTCACACCTGGAGATAGGAGGTATTGAGTCACCTCCTTTACACAGGGCTTTCCCAAATTCTTTTTATTGTTTATGGTCGGAACCCCCTTAAATACCGTATAGCAGGATGAAATCTGCCATTATTAGTTGTGTCACCTTGGGCAGGTCTCTCAACATCTATGCTTCAGTTCCCTCATCTGTAAAATGGGGGCAGTCCCTACCTCACAGGGCTGTTGTGAGGACTGAAAGAAAGTGTGAGAAAACATCTACCAAGTGCTTGGTACATAGTGGCTGTTAAATAAATCAGTTTTTATCTGCAACTGTCCTACATATTTATGATTTTCATGGTGGGAAGAGAGGACAAATGAATTGCTGCTTATCTCATAAAATAGAGTTCCTGGGTCTGTGGTTCTCAAAGTGTGGTCCCTGAATCAGCATTATCAGCGTCACCTGGGAACTTGTTACAAATGCAAATTCTTGGCACCCACCCTAGATCTAAATCAGAATCCACAAGAGGGAGACCCAGCAATTTGTGTTTCAGTAGTCCTCCAGGTGCTCCTTATGCACCCTGACTTTTGAGAAGCTCTGCTCCTGGACCTAGCAGAAGAGATGCCCATCCAGAGGCCATTTTGATAGGGTAGGTTTGAGTTTTGTTTATTCAAGCCTTGATTCCAAGAGGTGGCAGCACTGGTCTATAATTTAATAAGCCTAAAATTGGTGGAGGTTATGGCTCAGAGCCAATTAACTTGACTGGCCCCCCACCTTCCTGAATAGAATTATTTGCCTTGGAAGTTCTTCGCTCATGCCTGACTGGGGAGAAGTGGTATTTAAGGGATGATATTACAGTGACTCCATCAGAGGCCTGCCCATCTGGCCTCCTTGTTTTAGGACACTTCTCTGGGCTCTTGGCCCCTCAAAAATGGCTGCCCACCACTACTGCATAGTATCTGTCAGGCTGAGTTGGCTCCTTGCTCTTCCGGCCTCTCAAAGAAATGTCCCCTCCCCAGTACCTCTTAGTCTATCCTACATTTCTCTAAGAGCCACAGAATTCATGACTCCTTGCATCTACACTCACACTGCTAAATGGTATGGTTCTGACCCAGCAGCCTGAGTTCTGAGTCTCCAGGGCTGGAAAGCAGGGTGACAAACTATCTTGGTTTTCCTGAGACTGAAGGATTTTCTGGGCTGTGGGAGTTTCAGTGCTAAAACTGGAGAAGTCCTGGGCATATAAGAATGAGTTGGTCACTCTAATCTAAAGGTTCCAGAGTGGTAACCTTTAGAAGGGGATGGGGGAATACGCAAGGGGTCCTGAACATGAAGCAGGGGACGCATGTGTGTGTTGTGTGTGTGTATTGAAGAGGCAACACAGATACAGATACTTTTGTGCATAGTGGTGACAAATTCTTAGCTTTATACTAGTTGTCATTGTCTGTTTTTGTCCATGATGCCCAGGTTTGCAATGCTGTCACTGCAATTTTTGGTCATTTGGGGAATCACATTGATTCCTCTTTCCTGGTAGCCGCCCTCTCTTCCCCCAAGTCTGGCCCTCAATTCTCTCTGCCCTTACCTTTTCGGTGACCAGAAATATACTACTTCCTCAGTCTCTGGTCCACCCCTACACATGCAGCCAGATTAGCCTGCCCTAAACATTGCTGTCATACCTCGTCTCTACCTCAAGGACCATGCCATCTGCGGTATATTGCCTAAATTCTTACCTTTGGCACTTCTCCCTTGCCTCTTTCCGTAAACACTTTTCTTTCAATTAGGTCACAGCTATAGGGACAGAACCTGTAGTGGCCAAAACCATGAGCTCCTGAGTCAAACAAGCTGGTGAGTCCTGGCCCTACCACTTAGAAGCTTCATGACATGACCAAGTTTCTTTGGGCCTTCTGTGATTCAATCTCTCATCCTTAAAATGAGATTAAAGCCCCCATTATCTCATGGGGACTTAATCCATGGAAGATTGTGAAGATTAATCCATGCGAGTTCTCATTAGAACTGCTCAATAAGTGGTAGCTTATTGTTTGAAAATACCAGGTTCCCTTCTGCTTTCCAGCCTTGTTCACCCTTCCTTAAATATCCTCTTCTGGGACCTCCATTTGCAACTGAGGCCCTAGCTGAGCCCTCTCGAACCCTGGGTGGACTTTTCCCAGAGCGTCCTTGAGAGAGCGATTGTGGCACCTGGGCAGACTCATGGGAAGGTCTGAGGAGGGTGAAGGTACTGACAAACGAGAGAGGGGAAACAGCAAAAACCTAAGTATAGTCTCCTGCAGATCCTCTGGGAAGGCCAGGCATGCAGGAGGGCCTGTAGCCACCGAGTGCCCCTCTTCCCTCTCTGTCACACTACAGGATGATTAATCACCGGTGGAAAAAAATTAAGAAATGTCCGCCAGCGGAGGTAGGCTGGAGGTTTCCTCCAGACAAGGCAGCCAATCCAAGCTCCGCCCTCCACGGGCAAGGCCCGGCCATCCCACCCTTCTGCCACTGTCCCAGCGGAAACATTTTCTGCCCAGCTTGGGGCGGAGGTCCCGGAAGTAGGGCTCTACTCTCTCTCTCGGCACGCATCACTTTATGGCCCAGCGTAGGGTTCTTCCAGCGGGGGAAGGGAGAGGGGTCGAGACCCCATTAACAAACGACCTCAAGGTGGGGAAAGAGGAGTCAGGTAAGACGTCGTCACATTGGGGGCCAGACTAGAGGCAAGGTCTCCGAAGCGGTGGCAGATCAAAGACTCGGTGGAGTCCTGCGACCCACGCGGCTAGTAAGGGCGGGGAGTCGCCCGCAGTTACCAGAGTTCCATTCCCTTGCCCTCAGCTGGGAGTCTCCGGGGCTCTGAAGGTTAGCTGGATGAATGGGTACAAATCCTGACCTAGGCGATCTTCCTCTGCAAAATGGCCATAATTAAATCATCTACCTTATAGGGATGCCATGAGGGTTAAAGGAAACTGCATTTAAAGCGCTCCGCACGCACAGTGCCAAGCGCGGAATCTTCGCAATAATCAGCAGACACTGCTCTTTATTGCTCCAGGCGCGGGATTGAGGCGTGGTATCGACTTTATTCTTAAGAACTGGGAAAGATGGGCGTCTCGACTTGAAGAGGCTGGGGTCGACACCCTCCCTCCACCCCGCAATCCGGACAGGGAGCGGAGGGCGGAGGCGAGGAGTCCAGGGCGCCAGAACCCGGAAGGCGGCTTGGCCTTCAATCGTCCACCTGTATCTCCTCGTCTGACAGGTGGGGCCTGGAGTCAGGCCGTGCGGGGCGGAGGCCGGTTGCACAGTCGGGCAGCGCAAGGCGGCCCTGGACTTCGGGGAACAGCGTGCGCAGCGAGGCCACATCCGCGCGCATCTCCTCCACGTCCCGCTTGAGCTTTGCGCGCCGGTTCTGGAACCATGTGACAACTTGCGCATTGGCCAGGCCAAGCCTCGCTGCCAGCCCGTCACGCTCAGAGGGAGCCAGGTACTTCTGGAAGACAAAGCGCCGCTCCAGCTCTAGCACCTGCTGCGCGGTGAACGCGGTGCGTGACTTTCGCCGTCTGCGGCCGGCTGGGCCGGGACCCAGAGCGCCCGGGGCCGCGCGGTCTGTGGAGATAGGGCAGGAATCAGTCTCCAGCCTTCGTGAACCGGGCTTCCACCTGGGAGGAAAAACTAGGGATGGGGTCAGGCCCAGGGTGGGGGTGAGGGGACGGGAGTCAGACTGTAGTCCATTACCGAACTGTGGGGGTAAGGCTGAGGAGACGGTGGGGGCACAAAGAGGAATCCGCCACTGGGGTACGGGAGGCAGTAGGCTAAGGGCTTCTTGAGCGATAGAGGAGAAAGGGGGTGGGGGGAGAGAAGAGGGCGGGACCGGCTAGAAGAGGCCTGGTGCAGGGTCAGGCCGTCTGGGGCGGGGTCTTTGTGGCCTTTCTGAGGCCCGGATTGAGCGGGCTTGTAAATTGGGGCCCGCACCAGAAGCGGGGGGCCAACCACGGTCAGAGTAGGGGCAACTGACCCAGCGTGGTGAGTGTAATCGCACCTGCATCGGGCCCTTCTATAGACTCGTGGGTCTTGTTGGACACTCTCGGCTTATTCTTTTTTAGTGACATGGGTGCCCCCTCCACAAGCCCAAAAGGGAGGTAGTGGGGATACAAAGAGCAAGGAAAGGCAGAATCTGTAGTCCCAGGGCACTTGCCGCTCCAAGGACCTTCAGCGCCTTGCGCCCCCTCCAGAAAAGAAGGGCTTGGAGAGGAGCGTGTTTACTCGGAGAGGCCGGAGCTGAGCCTCCCGGCACTTTCTGCGCCACCCTAGCCTCAGCTCACTCGTTTACAGCCTCCAGCTCTGGCCTTTTGTCTCTTTCACTCCAGCCTTTCTCTGTCGCGATTGCCCCGCCTACAGCGAACGGACCAACAGGTCGCTGGACTGCCAGTCCCTTCCCCTTGGCGTTAGTGGCCTCCAAGAGCGGCAGGGGAGCCTGGGAACTAATAGAGGGGAAGTGAGGAGTGGGAGATACAAGTCTCGGCACATGGACTGAAGGCAGGGGGCGGATTAGGGTGGCGGCCAGGGTGAATGAATGTGGAGACCTGGGAACCTGGAGGAGAGAGATGGGGAGAAGGCCAAGTCACAGTGAGCGACTTGACCGGCGCTGTACCTTCAGAGGGCTGTGGAGCGTGCCCGTCAAGTCCGTGGAAAGCTTTACTAGTCAGCTCCTCCAGCGCGCACAGCGGCGACGTGGGACCTGGGCTCGACTCAGGAAGCTGTGACACAGAGGATCCTCGGGGGACTATGCGCGGACCTAGGATGTCTGCGATGCTGAAGGGTGTCCGGGCTGTCCGGGGCTCGGGTCCCGAGCTCATGGCCGGCCAGGTTATGGTGGTCCCAACGCCAGCTGCGCTCGGATCCGCAGCTGCCTGGGCCCCAGCGCTCGGCTCCCGATCTGGGCCCCCCGTCTCGGACCCGCCCCCCGCTCTGGGCCTGAGCCCCGTGTGCCCCTCCTCCTGCGCTCCCACCCCCCAACCCGTGGCGGGTCTGGAACTGGTAGATATCTCGGCAGAGGTATTTCTACAGGCTAAGGGAGGCGCAGAGAGAAGCCAGCGGAACAACCAGCGGCTTCGTGCTTATTCCGGCTGGACCCTTCCGGGGCAGCCCCCAGATGCTGTGTGCCACGGACTCCCTGCCTAGCTGCCGTTCTGGCTCATAAACTCGTCGGCAGTAAAATTGCTTTCCCTGGCCCTGGCTGGGGATTTGCAAAAGTCCTTGGAGGGAAATCAGAGCTGTCTGTACTGGGATCCCCGATCCCACCTAGGAAGGACCTCAGTCTCCTGACCTGGCTCCACCACCCCCAACACACCCCTGCGGAAAGCTCTTTAAAGAGGTCGTGGCAGCTGGAGGTTATTAGCGCTGTGTGGGATGCTGGGAGAACTCAAGACTTGGAAGGACCTGGCCGGGCAGAACTATTGCATGGGGAATAGTGGGGATGCGATGAGGGATGCACATGCAGGTGAGTGGACTCCAGCCAGCTCTCCCGCTGGACCCAAGGTTGTCCCAGCACAGCTCAGAGGCCCTGAGTCAAAACACATGGAGATTCCCCGAAGACCTGGGCCTCAGGAGAGAGGACACAGCAAACCCTGAGTTAGGGCTACTGACCAGGAGGAGTTTTTGCTAGTGAAGACTGGCCTCCACAGAGTGCCTTCTGGTTACACTATCCTATCCATCTATCAGTCAGTTTGTCTTGGTCTCATTAAGCTCCTGTAGTTCCAGTAGGGGTTACCTAGCCTGGGGAGGCCCAGAAACCTACAAGCAGGAGAAATGGTGGAAGGGGCCACTGGTCACTGCCCTATAGAAGAGTGACTTGAAAAGTCCTCTTCATGGACCCAACCAGATTCGGGGACAGAAACTTTTGCCAATCCAGGGAGAAACTATGACCTGGGATAGTCATTCCTATTTTATTTGTGTCCAGTGTGTCTTTCTTCTCTCCCATAACTAGTCCTGGGCTTGCACTCAGGTGAGTACCACACAGCCCTCCTTTGCACTAATAAGGCAGTTCTGGAACAGTGCTGTTCTGCCAGTGGAGGCCCAATGAGGCAAAGTTTTTGTTTGAATATCACACCCCAAATAGCTAGGGGTTTCACAGCCCAGACACAGAGAAGTCCCACCACTCCTGGGGAACTCACAACTCTGAAGGAACTTGTTGTTATGGGGTTTAGTTTTTCAAATAGCACCATTAAGAACAGGGCCAGTCCCTCTTAGACTGTCCATTCTGTCACCTTCTCTATAGACCTCTGCAACTCCCATCATTTGTGCAGTGATCTGTGTCTACCTGTCTATTCCCTGAGGTAAGTAGAGCCTGAAGTTGTGGTGCCAAACTTGAGAGATCTGAAGTACCTGGGCCAATGACTTCTTAACAAGGATAGGAAGACACTCTGATAATGGGGGTTAGGGAACCTCACATTGAGGCACTGACCTGGCCCACCCAATGAAGGCGGAAAAACACAGTATCATCTTGGTAAAGGCTCCCTCCAATGACCACCCCATCCCCCAGACACATCCAGACATTCATATAGTGCTCTTGTGGTAGCCCGAGCAACAACTCAGTCCAATGGGCCACTGCTGGGTCAGAGAACAGAGCCAGGCCACAGCAGAAATCTGAGATGCCTCAGGACTTTAATTGGTTACTAATGGTGGGAGGCAGAGGAAGGCCAGGAGAGCCTCCTAGCTGGAGGCTCCAGCTCTCTGAACCATCCTGGTGGTTTCACTTAATCTGCAATTAAAGAGAATCCCAGGAGGCTGCAGAAACCCAGGCCTGTCACCAAACAGACACTATGACTTTCACTCATGCATCGTCTATGTAGCTTTTATGTCACCTCTTCTGCTCTCAATTACTAGTGTGTGTCTGTGGGGAGTGTGGGGCTCTCCTGAAGGGCCTTTGCCTTCCTCCACTTCCATCTCTCCTGCCTACCTTCTTCCCTCTGTAACCAGGCTCAGGTAATGGGGTTAGGTGATCCCCAGATGTGAGTTTGGGGGAGGAGAGGGAAGGAGAGACTAGTAATGGGAGGAAGCTGTTGACAGCAGAGCCCAGCTAAGGTCTTCCCAGCAGCCAAGGACTTTTCCAGACGACTGTGGGGCCACAGGAGGGGACTTTTTCTAGCGAAGCCTCTGGAACCTGAGATGGTGAGAAACCAGATCCTCGGAGGGGGTAGGAAGAGGGCGAGTGATTAATGAGGGAGATTAAGAGATTAAACCTGGGTTTTGGGCCTGGGGGGTGTGTGTGTGTAGAGGGGGTCGCTCAGCTGTTTTACAGGCTTCCCCCTACCTGAGCTTAGAGCCCCTGCCCCCGACAGTCTCTAGTGCTCTGTGATGTGAACCGTGAACCTCTTCCTCCCCCCACCATGGTCCAACCCTCCCTGCTTTAGATCAGTCCCAGAGCGATCCACAGACATAATCATTCACCGTTGCCCACCCCCCCGACCCCTCTTGTTTTTCCCTCCCAGCATTCTCAAGTAATCCTTCAAGTCTTCCTCAGATTCCCCACACTGTCCCTTTCAGACACCTGGGGGCCCTCAGCTCCCTCCCCTTGTAGAAATCCCCACATTCCGACTTTCACTCCCTCAGGAATGGGTCTCAATTCCCTAACAACGATGCTTTCTCATACTTTCCTTCATTACTCCCCTTCAGATTTCCATTCCTCATCCCACCATCTTATCCACCTATTCTCTTTTCTTATCACCCCCACCTTACCTCTCATTCCCTGACATCATACAGGTCTGTCCCAGATCAACCCCTCTTCTTGATACCAGATCGGCTCAATAAATGACTTTAGTCTCCATGTTTCCCACCCCTCGCATTTCTCTGAATTCTGAGAGTGTGTGGGAGCGACTGGGGGATCCTCAGAATAACCGCCTTCCAGCAGTGCACAGTGAAGGACAGACTCAGAGATGTGCTTGCCACCCTCCAACCTCCTGCCCCCACCACGCCCGCAATATCCATTAACCAGCCTGACGGGGAAGTGGGGAAGCAGGAGTTCAGGGAGGAAACTCCAGGCCGAGGAGTGAGGGGCAGGGCATCTGTCTATCTTGCATACTTCTGGGATTGTTTTTTCTTTCAGAGAACATTACTGCAGACTGAACTGCTTCATATATTGAAATTTTAGTTTTGTTACTTCTAAAGCCTCGTGTCTGTGAGTTCTTCCCAGACCCTTACGCTGGTTCACAGAACTCTGCTCAACCTCCTCAGTCTAGCATGTGCGAGCTAGCTGGGGGAGGAGCCAAATACTCATAGCCCCTCCCTCGTTTAAATACACCTTGATACTCACTGTCCCAGGGAAGTCCATTGTCTCTATCTCCTCAACTCCCACCCCAGCCCTGGGATAGACTGGCCGGGCTGAGAGGAATCGTCTCCCTTTGTGCCAAAGGCGGGGGCAAATCATGGCACCTCCTCCCCTAGGTGAGTGTGGACAGAAGTGGCTAGGCAAGAACGTGTGCCTTGGGCACCGGTGGGTGTGGTCCTGCAGGTAAGGATTGATGCCAACACCTGGAAGCCCTGCGAGGTCAAGGGCGCTCGGGAGAGGGCCGGCTAGGCACCTGCTCCGTCGTGGAGCCCAAGAGAATCTGGGGCTTGATCGGCCCTACCTGGCGCAGAGCGATACCTAAGTGACCCGGGGGGACAGGGTCTGTGTGGGACAAGCCAGGGAAGGTGGTAATGGATCCACAGATTGCGGGAGAATGAGGCAAAGCCCACAGCTGGCCTGCACCAGTGACCTCAGGAGATGCATCGCTGCTTACAGACAAGAAGGCTAGGCTGGACTGGGGCCAAGGCAGGGCAGCTGCTCTACCCCAGATCCCAGCTTGAGCGCCTTTGGCTACTCCCTGCCAACAAGCCATGTGTCCTCCAAGCCCCCATCCCCAGGCTTGGTTCTTAGGTCTTGGGTCTTCGGGCAGCCTTATCTTCTGGCTGGGCTTCTTGGATGCCAAGCCCCAATCAGAATACTCCTCAGGTCCTGCAGCTGCCTAGGCTACCAAAAGTCCCCAGAGGCATTTCTACTCTCCTTTCCCCTAGCCCACACCTCTCCCTCTGGAGTCACTTTTCAGAAATGCCCTTTCACACACTAACTGCCTTGAGAACAGCTTTAGTGTGGAGTGCTCTGATGGGCCCGAGTCCCCAGAGATTAAATTCAGGGAGAAGAGTGGGAAACCCGGGGAATGACAGAATTAACGTAAAACCTTGAGATATATGCTGGTGTAAGAGACAGGCCCAGAGGTGGTAAAACCCTGATTCTGAGAGGTTTCCTGGAGAAGGTGACACTTAGGCCTTTAAGGACAGCTGAGTATGGGGATAGAGGCATTCCAGGCGTTAGGCCCAAAGACGTGGGAAGTTTTCGGAATCTTGCAGATGTGCATCCTACCCATGCCAGTGGCAATTTGATGTCCCTATCCCAGTTCCTGTTGCCAGCCCAGCACACTGGAGGGGGGCTGCCTTTAGTATACCCATCCCCCAAGTCCTCTGCCATCAGATCTTCATCCATGGAAGCTCAGAGCCTTCAGCCCTCACCAGGTATGCACAAGGATCCCCTTGAATTCACGGAATCAGATCTTAGCCAGCAGGAGATTTACACTTTAAACTTGGGTTCTAGCAACATTTATGCTGCCTGCTCCGTCCTGCTTGTCCCAGCCCCTTCATTTCCTAGATTTCGCCTCTAGCCTCCCTGTTACTGTCCCAGTTAGGCAAGTTTCTGGCTACACCACTTAGAGGCCCACAGAATAGGGACACTGGCTGGGTTTCTTTCCGGAGCCCAGCGTTCATGGCTGGGCTTATACAGACAAGGAATGTTTACTGAATTACTCAGTGGACCGCTAACCTTGCGGCCTCCCTCTTGTTCGAGTTGGCTTTGCTCTCCTGGGCACCAGCTCCCTTTCCTGCTCTACCCTCTCCCAAGCCTGGTTTCACCCTAGTCCAAGTACTTGAAGACCCACTGAATTTTTTTTTTTCTGATGAATCTTGTATAGACAGCCAGGCCTCCAACTATATATTCATCTATGTCCCATGCCCCCCAATTTTTTTAGACTCCTCTCAATGGTGCAATTCTTTGGATTTTTCTTTAAAATATTACTCTTCTTCAGTCCTGCAGTGGCCACTATCCAACCCAAGCCCTACTCTCACCACTCTTGAATTAGGACACCTCCACTCAGGCCTCCATCATATGTTGTAACATTCAAGGACAGTGAGAACTCCCCTCCAGAAAAACTTTCCTTCACCAAAAGAGCTGGTGTGGGTGGTCTG
This sequence comes from Pteropus alecto, assembly GCF_000325575.1. Classification (NCBI taxonomy): domain Eukaryota; kingdom Metazoa; phylum Chordata; class Mammalia; order Chiroptera; family Pteropodidae; genus Pteropus; species Pteropus alecto. The sequence continues at coordinate 1,175,298 of NW_006430723.1, forward strand.
GCTTCACTTAGCTCACCTTCTGAGTTTTACATGTGTAGGGTCCTCTACCCCTCTCCTTTGGTCATTCATTGAGGGACCTCCTTCTTGATGACATTCAGAAGATTTCTGAGGGAAGCAGTACACATGACAAAGCATGAGTGTGTGACAGGACAAGAAAGAAAAAGAGATGCTTTTTTCAAGTTTTTATTTCAAAAAATAAAGCCGTAGTTAATTTCACATAAATATCTGGGGAGGGAAGGGGTAAGGGATGGGGCAGGGGCTTGGCCCCTACCTCCTCTTCTCTTTCACACTGTATTGTAAAAGCAAAGGGGATGGCTAAGGAGAAAACAAGCGGGAAGAAGTAGTCAGTGGGAGCGTTCTTACCCAAAAGGCCCCCTCAGCCCACCCCTGCCCTGGGGGCTGCCTTGGCCCTGGCTCACCTTGCCGAACCAGCGGGAGAGCCATATCTGCTTCATGGTCATGTGATCAGGGAGAACTTCATTGTCAAAAAGGAGCTGCACCTAGCAGGGAGAGGAGGGCACAGTTTTAGGAACTCTCTCCTCCCACCTGGTCCACTCTAGACTCTCTCCCTCCCTTTGTAGCTTCTTCCTCCTCCCCCAAAAAATCTACTGTGGGAATACTCACATGCTGGGGATTTAGCATCAACCGATGACATAGGACCCTCCGGAGATGGCGAACCTCAGCTCTAACAGAACATCGGACATATTTGTTCTGGGGGTAGGGAGGGAAGGGAACAGGACAAGGTGTATGAGGGAAGGGCCCCAGGGAGGTGAGTCTCTTTAGAGGGGCCCTCCCCTCAGCGTCTCTCACCTGCAGGATACTTTTATTCTTGTCTTTGCCAGAACTGGGGGGAAACAGATACAGGTTAGGGAGCCCTATTTTCCCCCATCCCCTACCCAGAGCCGTGATATATTCTCTTCAAGAGAACAGACACTCCTCACTGTTCATCATCTCCCTGAGCTCCTCCCTGGCTCTGGGTCACTGATACTGTCACTTCAGATAGCCCAAGACCTAACCCCTCACCTCAGCCGCTCTAGGCACAGGCTCAGCTGCTCATCATAGCGATAGTAGTGGGCTTTAGAATGGTCGAAGCTGCTGAAGGGGAGGCCGAGGTTGCTCAGGGCTGGCTCTGAGAAAGAGTAATGATGAGATGGCACAAGTTCCATGCTCCTTTTTCCCCAGAGAACAGGAGGAATGCTTTGGGGGCTTTACCTTACCCTCCTGCTGCTAAAGGACATACCTTCCCCGCTGGGCTGGGTGACTCGGTCCAACCCTCGGGACTGGTAGAATTCTCGAATACGTTTCTCTTCACCTAGAAGGGAGTATGGGAAGTAAAACATCAGCTCTCCCTCTCTTCGTCTTTCTGGCTGTCAAACTCTTTAGCTACATGGTCTACTAAAGCCCTTGTCATCTCAAGCTGCCACCCAGCATCAGTCCTCTAGAGGGCCCTCAAAGTCAGGTATGTCACTCACTGTCTTGCAAGCCGGGCACTAGCTTGTACACGATGTCCTGCATGACCCGGTCCAGTTTGAGGTTGAGCAGCGGCTGTGTCTCATGGATCTTGATGTTGCACATGGGGCAATACTTGCTGGTTTGGAGATACTTCACAATACAACTCTTGCAGACTAAAGGAAAAGAAAAAGAGACTCTCAGACCCTCTGGGAATGGGATTCGTGGGCTGGATGGGGTGCCTGGGTGGTTGGGGCAGGCAGCCCAGAGGCTGACAGCCAGCTTGGTGGGGACTAGGACCTGGAAGAACCAGTGTCCAGGGCACTCACAAGTATGAAGACACTCTGTGATGGTGGTGGCATCCACGAAGTAGCCAGCGCACAAACAGCAAACGATGTGCTCATTCAGGTCTTTGATCTTTACTCGGACCTCCTCCTGCGGACAGACCCTCCACCGATCACCATCCCCAACCCTTGTGCCTTCCCAGCTTGGGAGTCGCCTCTTTCATCAGACCCCACGGCCAAGCCCCGCTCCCTGCGCGATCAGCCGAAGATTAGTTCCCAGGGGTTGACACTCTCCCTCTGCCCAGCAGAGGGCTCCTCGCACAGCGGGGGCTCCCTTCACGTGGACTCGCCCGACTTTCCTTTCCCTGGGGAGACTACACGACCTGGGCGGCACAATGCGCAGGCGTCTTAGCCCCGAGTTTGGCAACTCGATCGCAAGCACGCAGGCGCATTGAGCCCCCTGTCTCTGCGCAGGCGCACTGGGCGCCCGGCCAGCCACCGCCTGTCCTCTATGCGGCCCCAGTTCGCACCGCTAGCCGACCACGGCAGTAACCCTGCCGCCCCTGCACCTCGTTCCGTAGCGGGTCCATCTTGTACACTGACTGGAGCTGGTTCCGAAGCCTCATCGCGATCGCAATCTGGCCCCCCTGAGGAGACGCCATCTTAAAGGCTGATCCCGGCCTGCCACTTCCGGTGCCGCCTGCGGGGCGGGACTTGTCGCCCAGCAACGAGGGCTCAGGTCTTTTCGGATTCGCTGACCCTCTGCATGGCCCCGCCCAAGTCCCTTTCTCCCCGTGTGCTCACCTGAGCCCCACTGGCCCCTCCCCCTCCTCAATCTGTGATTAGGAAGGGGGGGTCATAGGAAGGGGTCCGATCTTACTGACCTCTTGTAGTCATTATAATAATAGACCCTGCTGGACCTCGGGACTAACTTTTGGAGCCTGCAAAGACTGCCCCCTCCTACCCCAAAAGGCCCGGAGATCTCTGCTCGCCACAGCTCAGGGTCGTCTAGCTCCTGTGACAACGACCCTGCTAAAGAAGCCCCTCCGGAGCCCTCTCTTCATGTCGTCTCCTTCGGCTGACGCTTACGCATTACTGAGCTTCATCCCGATGGCGGGCCTTCTCCCACCTCTACAGCAGAAGTTTCTCGGGGCTTTGCGGAGTCTTGGGGAGAGTGGCGGGGAGGGAGGGACCCCAAGGGACTTGGTAGTGCTCTTACAACCGCCCCCCATCCTCCCCCTGCCGCCGAGGATGGGGGGGCAGGCCGTGGTTAATGATGATGATTCAATCATCGGCGCCTGCGGAGGCCTGGGACAGACTAATGCAGAGCAGATGCGAAGGAGGAGGGGAGGACGACTAGGACACTACCGCACACGGACTCGCTGAGGCAGCGAGCCCCCGGAGTAGCACAAACTCAGCCCCGTATTTGGGAGGACGCCGCCCCCCACCCCCATCCCGAGTTTGTACACCTCTGTCTCTAAGTACTTACAGTAGGATTAAAAAAGAAAACAAGGATAAATTTACTGTGAAATGTTAACACCAAGTGCAATTGAAGATTCAGGAAGGGAGAAATCCTAATGGAGACCCCAAAAGGCTTTCTGAAGGAAGTGGAACTTTGTGTGGGCACAATTTAGAGGATGTGCGTGTCTGCGGGGGGCGAGGGTGGGGGGGACGTTTAAGGAACGTGGTGGAAGTAGAAAAGGCAGAATGGAGGGGAGTGACCATAGAGGGACAGGAAGGGGGCCAAGGTGTGGATTTGAGAGTAATGGTAGTAGAAATAGGACTTCTAGACTGCAAGCAATAGGGAGCTAGCAGACTTGAAGGGAGTTACCCTACAAAAGAAACATTTTTGTTCATTTACCTTCGAACTGAATTGAAGTAGATAAGTGGCAAGAAGTTATGAGATTAATGATTTTTAAATCAGCTACTTCTCACTACAGTCACTGCTTACCTCCCTGGTCCAAGATGCCATCATCTCTCCTCTGGATGAGTACAATGGTGTCTTGCCAGCTTTTCTTGCTTCCACCATTGCCCCTCTTTAACTTATTCTCAACATAGCAGCTCAGAGTGATTCTGGTAAAACATGAATAAAAAAGGATACAAGGAAAGTTTTTTGAGTTGATGGATATGTTTATTATCTTGATTGATGGTTTCATGGGTGTATACATATGTCAAAACATCAAATCATACACTTTAAATATGTGCAGTTTAGTATATGTTAGTTTTACCTTAAGAAAATTTTAAGAATCTTACTTTTCTGTTCAAAACCTTCCAATAGTTTCTAAAACCTTCCAATAGCTTCTCTTTGCAATCAGAATAAAAGGCAAAGTCCTTACAATGGTTTTCAAGACCTTACATGATCTCTTGTAGTCATTCAGTCCCTCTACTCCCACTGTGTCCCCAACTTGAAATGCTCAGATATCCAAACGAATCCTTTCTTCCTTCAGGTCTTTACTCCACCAGGCCTTCAGTGATCATTCTAAATAAATCACAACTCCCTTTTCATCACTTCTCCTGCTTCCTTGCTTTATTTTCTTTCTTAGCATTTATTATTATTTAATATATCATATATTTTTCTTGTTTCACACCTGCTTTCCTCACTAAAATGTAAGCTGCTCAGTAGCAGGGATTTTGTTATTGTATTTATACAGCTGCATCTCCAGTGCTAAGCACAGAGTAGGTGTTCAATCAAAATTTTCTGGATGAACAAATGAATAAATGTATGTGGTGGTGATGATAGCCTAGATTAGGCTTTTACTAGTGGAAATGGAAAGGAACAGCTGTGTGTGAAACATTTCAAAGGAAAGTATAATAGGAGGAAGTGAATAAGGAGCTTGGGAGCGGAGCCTGTCCTCCAGCCTTTTGGACTTAAGGTGGCTGCAGCAAAGGCAGGTGGAGGTGGCCAGAAGGTTGGAATGGGGCTGGAGCACAAGTGTCAGAACCAGGGTTAGAGGTCTCAAGAGTTTTCTGGGTGGATGTAATAGATGGGACTATTGGAATGGATGAAGCAGATGGAAAGAGAGAAATCTGAAGCCTGAGTTCAGAAGAATGCTCACAGCCTTCAGTGGAAGAAGAAAAGTCAGTGAAGAAAAAAACGTAAGCAGTGACTATGAAAGTCCAAAGATGTAGAATAAGACAATATTATAGAAGCCAAAAGAAGGGACATTTCAAGAAATAGTTGGTGATCGACAAAGTAAAACATGTCAGAGAGTCCCGGATAATGAACACTGGACACTGAAGCACTCTGAGAAAATGTCTGTATAGTGAAGCCAGTTTGCAGTGGGTTAAAAGAATAAGGAGGAAATGGAGGCACTGGATGTGGGCACTATAAGGGAAAAAGACAATTTCTCTTGAAGAGTCAGGCAAAAACTTTGTCTAGATAATATGGATCTAAGATAGTTGCAGGTAGGAAGGACTATGTTAATGAGAGAAATGATGACACAGGAGTGGGAACCGGGAGGGGAGGACACTGTGCCAACAGCAGAAAGGAAAGGCACAGAAGCACAGGCTGGGAACATGGACTCTTTTTGTGAAGCTGCAGGCTTGAAACTTGAAAACTTTAAGAGTCAGGAGGCCACATGTACAGTAGATGAGATGGATTCAAAGCAGTGTGTATAGGAGGTAAGGGTACTGACCTCAGAGACTCCATCTTCAACATAAACTAGCAGGAACCATCCTTTTCAGAGATTCAGGGAATCAGCAAGGTGAAGGTAAGCAGACAAATTTCTAAGACTGTGGCCAGCAGAACTGGATACCCTTTGTTCCTGAAGTGGGGTACTGAAATATTTTAACTCCCTAGAAGATTTGTATGTACTATTGGTTTGTGGCCATTCTCCTCAAAAGACAACTTAGGCAATCCTGGGTGGCAATGCCATCCTTGCTGACCTCAAAAGTCAGGATGTCCAGTAAGCAGATATACAGGTCTTCATAATGCTACCTTGTTCTCCTTCATGGATTCACTCATTGATTCATTTGGGAAGGATTTATTCAGCTTAGTTTGAGACATATATTTGCCCACTCTCTCCACAGAGGCCCACTCCCTAGAGTGGGAAAAGGGATTGACAAACTCCTAATCTCCATGCCAGTACCCTTCAGAGGCTTTATTTACTCTGCCATCTCCCTAGGCTTTCTGTTCACATCTAGGGGATCCAGCCACTGCTGTCTCTGAAGGTTTTGCTTGAAGAGCAGAAGTTTCAAGTCCCCTAGTAGCTCCAGCTCTCTACTGCTGTAAAAGGGTGCTTGGGCTTCGGTGAAGGACTAGGGGAGGTGATAATGTCTGTCTTCACCAAGATAAAAACACACCTACCAAACTTGCAGGAGACTCCCCCCACCCCACACACACTGCTTTCAGAAGGGGCTGTTGATAAGGTGGGGGAAGAGCTGTTGAAATGGATGATAGAGGTGGACAAAGTTGGGGGAGGATGTCACATAGTAATTGTCCACTGCCTTCTTCCTCCATGGTCAACCCCTTCAGACAGGCTTCTGAGAACACTGAGGAGCTGGTGGCTTTGGGTGGGGAGAGAGCTCACTCCTTTTTTTCTTTTCTTTATCTTCCTGCCCAGATGCCCAAATATCATTCCTGTCCCTGGAGAGAAAAGACCCCTTACCCTGCCCCAGGCACCAGGCTGCCAGCCCATCTGCTGGGGAAAAAGGAGGGGGGCAGATTTTTTTCCCCAGAAGACTAGAGAATCAACTGGAAGATCCATGCTCCCAGGGAGACACATCTACTAGACTTAGAAGGCATGATGGCTCCCATGGATAACAGGTAGCCTGAGTTCAGCACCCGGTAGGCTGGGGTGGAGGGGCTAGGGCTGGCATAGCTGTGTGGGGTCCTTTGGCCATCCTGTGTCTAAAGCAGGCCTAGCTGCTCATCAGTGCCAACCCTCCATGGGATGGTTGGAACACCCCCCTCCCTGAGCCCAGTCTCACCGGCTCGCAGGCGCCAGGGCCCCCCCCAGGCCGGGGCGGGCCGGGGAAGGTAATGTAATTCCGACCCAGCTAACCCGATTATGACGGCCTGCACCGGGCCGGGTGGCGGCAGGGGCGGGTCTAAGGCGCAGGGGCCCTCCAGGCCAGGGTCCCATCCCCGGGAAGGACGCAGAATTCACACTCTCCTAGCTACTCCCAGCTCCTGGGTCCTCGGCCAGAGGTCACAAGGTCACAAAGCGGCTTCGGTCTTTCCCCCACCTCCTTTCTCTGACACACTCCAGGCACAGTTTCTTGGGCTTGGGTAGGGTGAAGTTCTATAGGAAAAGAGGCGGCTGGGATTCTCCGAGGCTTCAGTGAGGTCTTACGTGTGGCCTGTGGCGATTCGTTCTCCCGCTTTTGAGCGGGGGAGTGTGTGAGAATAGACATCCTAAGAGCAGAGTGGAGGGGAAGAATCCCGCGTTGGTGGTCCTCAGTCTTGGGGAAAACTCAAGCCCCAAGCTCGCACCGGTCTGAGTTGGCCAGAATTGAGCCACGGGTCCGCTTTGTACCGATTTCAGAAAATCGAAATTGTAGGAAACACAGGGCACCGATTATTGGCTCTCCTGGAAGGAGCTAGGGGTCTTGCGGGAGAAGCCAGAAGGTGCACCAGGACACTGGCCCAGAGTGGTTGTTCCCGGCCCTAGCCCACCGGACGCTCCCTGCCACCGCCTTCCCACACCTGTCCTTTTCCCGGGCCTCCAACTCGGCGGCGCAATTCCCCAGCCGCTTCCCATTGCATCCAGGAAGCCACAACGAGATTTGGTCTTCGAGGGCACTTAGGCGGGGGCCACAACGAATCCGGGAGTCGGCTGGCAGGACCGATCGGGAGGCGAAGAGTGGGGACTGTGGGAGGAGGCACCCGCTAGGAAGCGGGTGAGGCCGAAGAACCCCAAAGGCGGAGGCCGGCGAGGATGGAGTTGCGGTGCGCATCTCGGCTGACTCAGCGTATAGCGGCCCAAGCTCTGGCCCCTCCCAATCTAAGCCTGGTTTCTAACACCCTCGCCATCCTCCACCTCACCCCACCCTATCCCCTCCACCCCTTCCCCGCGCTTGGCGCAAACAGGCGTCTCT
>NW_006430723.1:1183273-1187944 GCF_000325575.1 Pteropus alecto
GGCCCCGCCCCTGCCCTACCCCCAGCCCCCACTGCCCACCGGAGGCTGATCTGTCAGTCACTGCCCCAGCCGGAGCCAGCCAGCACTCTCCACCCCGGACTCAGCAGAGGCTCCCGCAGCCCAGCATCCATTCGAGCTTCTGAGGCAGAAAGGGTGCTCCTGGGGCCCTGGCCGGTCACGCTCGCCCGGGATGCGAGTCCCTGCACCGACGCCCCGCAAAGGCCGGCATGGGCGCGGCTACTCTCCGTGCACAGGGATGAAGCTGTCCTGGGGGCCCCGGCGCCCCGCCTCGGCCAACCCTGCGGGACCCTGAGGCCGCCACCCCGAGCTCTGTGCTGCTGGGCTCCCAGAGTTGCCTGGGGTGCCCTCTCTAACCGCCGAACCTCCTGCGGTCCTCCTTGACCCGGACCCATGGAGCCGGCGGTGCTGGCCTCGCACAACCTGCAGCACCACGAGCCAATCAGCTTCGGCATTGATCAGATCCTGAGCTGCCCGGAGGCCCCCGGGAGCGGCCTAGGCCCGGGTCGCGTGAGCCAGGCCCATGGAGAGAGTGCAGCGTTCTCGGGTGGATTTCACGGAGCCTCAAGCTACGGCCCCGCGGGCTCGCTGGGCCCGCTACCCAGCAGCTCCAGCGTGGGCCCAGGCGGCGTGATCCGCGTCCCGGCGCACCGCCCGCTGCCAGTGTCGCCTCCCGGGGGAGGTGCGCCTGCGGTGCCTGGCCCCTCGGGCTTGGGCGGCGCCGGGGGCTTAGGGGGACTCACCTTCCCTTGGATGGACAGCGGCCGCCGCTTTGCCAAGGACCGGCTCACGGGTGAGGTTGCCCAACCCCTCCAGCGTCATTCCTCACACCGACCCGGTTTCCTCATCTCTGATCCTTCAGATCCAACTCCTCCTAGTCCCCTTTCATACCCCTCTCCCAGCCTAGGTTATCCCAGGGGATCCTCTACCAAAGTGTATCTCTTGGTCTCGCTGCTGAGAGGCAATGGGGAGGGAGCTGCCGTCGATGCCCGCGCCCTCTGCAGTCCACTGTCCACACCGCGGGGAGGGCAGGGTGAAGTACGGAGACGATTCTCTCTCACACGAGGCGGGGGGGGGCCGTTTCTTGTCTAGAGGCCTCTATTGATGCGGGGCCGAGCTTGGGGCCCCGGTAAGGACCAGGCGCAGGAGCTCTGCGTCTTGGGCAGCCGCGCTCTCTTCTCAGGAACACCTCGGGCTACTCTGCAAACCCTGCCCTGCTCTTTCTTCCGCCCTGCAGCTGCGCTCTCGCCCTTCTCTGGGACGCGCCGCATCGGCCACCCCTACCAAAACCGGACCCCACCAAAGCGTAAGAAGCCGCGCACATCCTTCTCCCGCTCACAGGTGCTGGAGCTGGAGCGGCGCTTCCTGCGCCAGAAGTATCTGGCCTCAGCTGAGAGGGCGGCGCTGGCCAAGGCCCTGCGCATGACCGACGCTCAAGTCAAGACGTGGTTCCAGAACCGGCGCACCAAGTGGCGGTGAGGGACCGCGGGCTGGGCCAAATGGTGGTGAGGCTCGGGGCGGGGAGGGACCACGGGCTGGGCCAAGTGGCTGCGAGGAATGGGGCGGGCGAGGGCTGGCTTCGCTGACCCCACATCTCCGCCCGCCCAGGCGCCAGACGGCGGAGGAACGCGAGGCGGAGCGGCACCGCGCGGGCCGGCTGCTCCTGCACCTGCAGCAGGACGCTCTACCGCGGCCGCTGCGGCCGCCGCTGCCCCCAGACCCGCTCTGCCTGCACAACTCGTCGCTCTTCGCGCTGCAGAACCTGCAGCCCTGGGCTGAGGACAACAAAGTGGCTTCTGTGTCTGGGCTCGCCTCGGTGGTGTGAGAGACGCTGCCCCGCCGGCCGAGTGCTTTTCCGGACCGAGGTGCCGCGTGGAGCGCGTGGCCAAGGGCTGTGGGGCGCGCGGCTGCCCTTACCTTGGCAGCGCAACGCGTGAGGAGCCAGCCTTGAGGCTCCTGTCTAGGGATCCTCGGCCACTGCGGGCTCCTGGGCCAGCGTGGCACACTTGCCCGGCATGTTCAGACGCAGCCTTTCCCGCGGTTTTTCACTTGGATTGTCTCACCGCTGCTGGAATCCCAGGCGGCGAGGGGGCGGGACCTGCAGTACGGTAGCCAATGAGGTGCGGAGATGGGGGCGGGCTGGCCAATGGAAGCTGCTGTCTTGAGGGATTTAGGAGAATTAAGCAGGTGGGTCGGAACGGTGGTTCTGTTGAGCCGCAGCAGGTAAAAGGCGCTGCTGGGATGGGGCAACCCCCACTGGCCGGGTCGGTACCAAAGGTGTGAAGGAAGGAAAGAAGATGCCAACGACAGCAGAGTAATGAAAAAGTTGCTGTAGAGCGAGTCTGTGACAGGAACCAAAGGGTTACCGACGCTGGGCATCTCATCTTTCTACTGTAAAATAATCGCTAAGGATTCCTTCCTATGAGCCTCATGCTGTCTCTGTGTGTTCAGCCTTCTGACTACCTTCTCCCACCTGAGCCTCCCAATGCACTTGGGCGGCAGGGGAGACGGATACACTTCTTTTTCATCGATGAAAATCTAGGAACACTAACCTCGCAGGGACAGAGAAGAGAGGAGAGGAAGCAGTGGACAAAATTAACGGGCCCAGTGGAGTTAGGGTGAGTAGAACTTGGCAAATAACTAGGAAGTGATAGACCTAAGAAGAATCAAAGATCATTCCAAAGTTGGAAATGTAGAGGATCAGGAAATCAATGGTGTTGTAGATGATGAAGGGTAGATTAGGAAGATAGGAACAAGATTAATTTTGCAGGCCAAACTAAATGCTAGACCTTGAGAGAATAAATTCTGGAAAAGTGCCTTTGGGGGAGGTTCGTTGACGTCCACATAGAGGTGGAATAGATGGAATGATGAAAACAGAATCTCTAAGGGAGGAAATTCTGAGGAGAAAAACAGAGTTCTAAAGATTAAGTATTTTTTCCCCAGCAAATTCTACAAACACATTTACAATGTGCAAGATGATGGAGGATATCTAAGGTATTAGTCCAAGGGAGGAAAAGGGAAAGGAGTACTGAAGTGGAAAGAAAGGAAAGCATGATGTACTTGAAGTTGTTAGAAAGACTTTAGCTTGTGGTTGGGCCAGAGACTATTGGAAAGCTTGTTGATGGAAAATTTGAGAATTTGGGGATGGTTGAAATAGCCTTGAGGTTTGAGAAGGACTTAAGTTGTATGAAGATGAAAAGAAAGATTTTGTCTGCTTCCTATAGTACCCCCATTCTTCCTCCCCTGGAGGCAGGAGCAGGGTGATAGAGGGAAGTGAGCTTTAGGTAGGGTCAGAGGCCATCTGTATTCAAACTTCTCATGTTCTGTGTTAGTGACAGCTAGGTCAGCCACATCACAAAGATTTGACCAGAGGTGGGGACCAGGCAAAGGGATATAGCTGGAGGTGCTGGCCATGATTCTTTGATATTGTATCATCTCTAACTCATGAATGTTGTATATGCTGCTGAAGAACCAAACTCAAATTTGGTACCATAGAAAAAGGACTTTAATATCCCAAAAGAGAACACAAGTATAGGTTTGGCTTAAGTTGGGGATACAGGGGGCATATCAGTCCCTCTCCAATAAATAGAAGAAGGCTAAAGAAAGGATCTTACTTTATGTAGACTGTGGTTTACCCAAGTCTCTCCATTCTGAGACCCCATTTTTTGAGGCTCATGTTCCGAGATTTATATTTGACCCTAATCTTGGGGCTTCTAAATCTGGCTGGCTGCCTTGGTGCTAGACTGAGAGAAGATCTAATGTGATGAGATGAGCTCTGCTCCATTCCTTAGACAGGTCACTGCAGGACACAGGCATCTCCAAGCTCTTGGGTGGATGAGGACTCACTTTCTGTTGAAGAAGCTGCCATTTCTTCCCTAAGTTGGTTCAGGAAGTCTCTGCTCTCACTGGGGGGCAGGTTACTCAGGAAGTACGGAGGGGCCAATTCCACCAGCCTGACACAGAGAGTAATAATTAGATGATTTCTGTATCCTCCCTCATAATGCAGATTTTTAAACTTCTCAGTACCCCTTCCACAAACTGTCTTCTCAAATCATGTTACTACAAATCAGTAGGATCCCCTCTTCTTCTGAAGACTAACTCTCCAGTCATAATTTTGGCCTAGGAATGGGCAGTATAGAAGGGCTGTCAGGGAACTCACATCTGTGGTTGAATCTCAGAAACAATGGAAAGGCAGTTGTCTTTGGAAATGGAGAAATTGTGGTAAAGCACCCATGGTGGGGGTCTGGCTGGAGCCCGGCGGCTTCGGTAGCAGCAGTATGGGGAGAGCTGGGCCACATGCTTATGGGTTAGGAGCAGGTAATTTCCAGTCCCATCTGTGTCTTGGGCCACCTCATTGAAAGGCAAAAATATTGAAAGAGTAAGTGAGAGTGAAGAGGCAGACAGTAGAAAAAAGTAAAGGAGGCCGAGAAAGAATTAGTAAGGGTGGTGAGAGTATTAAAAGTAAAGCATTACCTCTAGATGTTATAGTCCCTACCATACCATATGGCATTTTCCATAGTCCTTGTACCCCAAAACCTCAAAGGAAAAGTTTTTCCTGGTTCTAAAGAATCCTTTGAACGGCCACCTGGACCCCAGTTTCAGAGGTGGCATACCAATCTTTGGTTTCTCTGTCTTCTGCTCCTTTTGTGATCC
>NW_006430723.1:1187978-1195384 GCF_000325575.1 Pteropus alecto
AAGGAAGTAGCCAGACAGCAATGCTTTCTGAAGGTCTCTGCGATTCTTCTCAGAGCCAAAGGCTGGTTGGGACAAGGGAAGTTCAATTCGTTGCATGAGTTCTAGGAGTTCTCCTCGAAGTTTCTGGGCTTGGCACAGTGCTGCCCAATTTAGACCCCGAGCCTGGCACCAAGCCTTGTCTGTTCCACCTAGGAAAAGGACCAGGTACAACTAAAGTCCTTGAGATACCTGAAAGAACCCAACCCTTGGCCAAAGGGCCTCCTCTTCCTGGGCATAGACATCTGTCAGCTGGTTGCACACCACTTTCCACCTTTTGGAAAATCTAGGATTCTATAAGAGGGTGCAGAGTGGGCCACTCACTCTGTATAAAGCCTTCATACACCTGGATCAGAGAGCTGTGATCACCATCCACATGTTCCAGGGCCCGACGTAAGGCAGCTTCTTTTGTACAGAGTGGAGGATGGGTAAACCCAGGGGCAGCTGGAAGCAGAAAGTCGTTTTGAGGAATGAGAAAGGAAAGCCGTACAGGTGGAATTGTGAAAAGGTAGATGTGTCACTTCAGAAACTTTATTCAAAAGACATTGATAACTTTTATGTGCTATGTACTTTATCAGACATTGGAGAGAAACAAATGAAAGACAGTTTCTACCTTCAAAGAGCTTGGAGTCTGGTGGGAGAGATAGGCAAACTTGATGAGCATGATAGGTATATGGGCCAATGTTTGAAGTCTGAGCAGGAATTAGCTCAGTGGAGTAGGGGCAGAGAGAGGATTCTGGACCACGGGAACATGGAGGCACAGAGGTTAGTAGCATGCCATGTTTGAAGAACTGCAAGCACCTAGTATGTGTGGAGGGAATGGCATGTGTGGCAGAGTGACAGGGGATGAAGCTAGGGCTAGGTCATGAGAGGCTGCACGTGCTGTGCAAATGAGTTTACATTCTGTCTGGAAGGTAAAGAAAAACTGTTGAAGAAGAGTTTTTAAGTAAGATAGTCCATGTGTTTGATGAAGTTTACATGACTAGTTAGGAGGCTACTGAAGGAATCCAGCTAAGCAGTGATGGGATCTAACATGAGCACCGACAATGAGTTTGAGAAGAGCAGATGAATTAGAAAACATTTAGAAGATAAAAAATGAAAGAACCTGGATAAAGATTAATCTAGAATGATGGTAATGGAGCTGCAGAGATGATGGTATGATTTTGTGGTGGTGATGGTAAGGTCATTTAAAAAAGTGCTCAAGTTCAGTTCTAGGTTGAAGTACTGTTGACTATTCTGGTAGAAATGTCCATCACGAGTTGGGTATCTAAATCTAAGATTCAAAAGAATGGTCTTGGCAGGGAGATACAAGGTTTGGAAATTTTAAGTATGAAAGTGGCCCTTCAGAACATGGGTGTATATGAACTTGCTTGGAGAGTTCAGGGAATGAGAAGACAAAAGGGGCAAAAAATCCTGAGGTCCAACTTACAGTGGACAAACAGAGGATGAAAAGCCCAAGGAAGAGATTAAGGTAATGGTCACTGAGGTAGGATGAAAACCATGAGCAGTCACAGAGGCGTAGAGCAGGCAGTTTCAAGGTGTGAGTGGTTGGTATTTTCAAGTGTCAAAAGGTCATGGATGTGGCCCAAAAGTGTTTACTGGATTAGGTGTTTGGGAGGTCACTGGTGAGCTGAAGTCTGTCTCAGTGCTGTGGTGGGTCTGAAGGTAGAATGGTGGGTGAGGAATACAGTAGATGGACTTGGACAGATTATACTGTATAGTTGAAAGGGAGGATAGGGTTGAGGAAGAGAGGTGTGGAGTTTTAGTAATAAGATTTAAGCATGTTGAAAGGCAAGAACCAGCAGAAGGAAAAGGCTAAAGATGCACAAGAGGGATAACTGATTAAGCCTGGTTCTGTAGGCACTGTGAGGGGTGGAAACTGGAGCACAGGGGAAAGGGCTAGCTTTTTGGAGCACAGAAACACCAAGGGGAAGGACTTAAGTAGCTGAAAGAGCCAGGGAGAGAGCTGAGTTATACCGGTAAGCATGGCAGCGAGGGTAAGCATTTCGTCCACACAGTCGAACTCGCATGAAGCCAGCAGGGCTTTGGCCAGCTCAGGGGGCAGAGGGAACTCTGATAGGATGACACCCAGGTCTGACAGGTCCCCATCATCATCCAGGGCTGCCAGATAGTCTAAGTCTTCCAGGGCCTGCATCAGTGCTTCTGGAGCTGGTGAGGAAACAGGGCTTACAGAGCAGGGTTTCTCAGAGCCTCGTGGTCAGACTTCGTGGGCAGCATTTGGGCAGGAGGGGTGCTCACCAGGCCAGTCCAGGAATTGACATTTCCCTGGCTCTGCAATCTGTCTCCTCTTTAGCAGTAACACCAGGGGGCTCAGATTCTCCTCACACACCCTGGGTTGGGGCAGTGGGGGAGCCTCTAGTTCTCTGAACGACTTAGGATACAGGCAGAGGCAGGATCCTGAGGGGAGAAAGACCTGGGAGAGAAGAGCACTGCAGATTTCTCAGGGCTTGCGCGTTGGTAATTCTTTTCACGTTTGATCTCAGTGAGGGCAAAGGCTCTTACCTGGAGGGGCCCCTCTTGCCCGCAGTTGTCTTGCCTCTGCCTGACACTTGCTGATTGGCCTTAGCACTTGCGATTCTGCTCGGATCTGAGGATTGTACACCTGTCGCCGCCCCCAACCAAGGTCATGACAGATCAGAACGGGTCATTCGTATCTTTAGTCCCCACACCCCCTCATCTCTGTCACTCACACTTCGAAGCTCCAGTCCTGAGTCAATGACATGTCGGATGGACGGGAGGGAGAAGGAGAAGTCAGCCAGCCAGTGAGTGACAACAACCTTTCGGGCACCTGAATTTATGTCCTCGTACACAGCCTGAACAGCTTGACCGTGGCCTGGGTGAAGGGGCAGCACCCGTGGTGGAGGTCCTTGGAGAGCCAAGGTCCCCACTTCCCTGGACAAGGATTCACAGCACAGAGTAATTTCCTGAGGAGAGGGGTGGGGCATTAGGGCCGTTCTCACCTTTTGGGTTACAGACCCCCTTGAAAACCTGATGAAAGCTATGGCCTTTCACTCTGAAAAAGTGCACATACTCATAAAGTTGCGGCGTGTTATAATTTCAGGAATTCACTAAAATACAAATCTCTCCATTAGATGGAATAAAAAAAGAGGGTGGTAGTCCATTTTACCCTGAAATTCTTTAGTTTTCCTCAGGACCCCAACAGAGAGTAAATACAACTCCAGTGTTCCTAACAAGCAGTGCTCCCATTCCCCTGGGACAGGAAGGCGGCATAAGGAGCACCTCTTTTGCAGCCTGTTTTTTTTTTTTACCTCCTCACTAGGCAGGTATACCAGCACATCTCCTGGAGCCTCCTTCTGACACAATTCAAGCACAGCTTGGCAGGCAGCTTCCACTCTATCAGTAGGGACAGTGTCCCTGTAGATGAGAATGGGATACCTGCCAGGCCCTCTGGGTACATGAACAATAGGAGGATTGCCCCAGAAGGCTTGGAGCTTAGGTTCAAGGGCTGGGTCAGTAACCACAACCACTCTGGGGTCGTCTGGAAGGTTTCCCAGCTTGGCATTTCGCAGCAGCCCCTGGAGCAAATCTGAGGCCACTGACCGCTCCTGAACCTCATCCAGCACCAGCACATCCCAGGCTCCCGTACCCCGAGTTGAGGCCAACTCTTGAAGCAGCAGCCTGTCCCAGCAAAACCTGTTGACATTGGTAATGGACAGAGGAGTCAGTGTGGACCAGTGTGGACGTTGACCATCCCATAAATCCAGGGGGGCTTCTCCCTGGGGGGCATAGATTTTGATAATGAAGGTCAGAAAAAGACCCTGTGACTGGATTCCTGTGGATAACAGTGACCCACAACCTCACTGATGGACACCACTTTGTTCACGAGCTGTAATCCAGCTGGGAAAGTGAGACTTTCATGATGAGGGTGAGGATGAATGTCTGAGGTCTAGGTTGGGGTTAAAGGGCTTAATTCAGCTTTGCATAATGCATGATTTAAAGAGTGACCTGGGCTGAGGGAAGATATGGTAAGATGTCAGAGGACTGGGCTCGTTTTCTGCTGGGTAAGGAGAATTAGAATTGAGTCAGGCCTGCAGACCTCACCTGAGCAGGGTGTGAGGTCCAGTGCAGTCCTCCTGGGGGATGCTGTACCCAATCTCATGACCCACGATCAGGTCCATCTCATCAGCAATGCGCAAGGCTAGGCTCAGGGCTGCCAGAGGGTAGGGCTGAGTGACAGTTATCCGGCCCTTCTGGAACCCCCTGGCCAGCACAAACTCTGCACACCACTGAGGGATCTGAGGTAGGGGTAGGAAAGGACAACCAGTCGGCAAGGCATAGGACTTTAGTCAGAAGTGCTAGGACAGCTATGACCAGTTTAATCTCTCCTTATTTGGGGGAGTGCCCTGGTCCTTCGCCACCCTGGGGCCTGCCTAACTATATACTCCCTTTGCCCACCTCCCCCATAACCCTTGACAGCCCAATCCACCCCTGCCCAGCCCCTCCCTTTGTCCATTCTCAGAATCTCTCCCCACCTGGGTGCTCTTGCCAGAGCCAGGCTCTCCAGATACCAGCACCACTCCGCTGGGGCTACTTTCCAATTGCTCCAAGAAGATAAAGCGAGCAGCCCAGATAGGCAAGGCTCGGCGCTGCTCAAGCAGCTCATAGTAGCGGGAAGAGAAGGGGAGCCCGTCAAAGGGATTCACAGCCAGTTCAGACTCCCCAGGGCTCAGGCCAGACTCTTCTGCCAGCCTAAGAAGCTGAGAGGCCATGGTGGCTGACTGGCAGGACCTATAGATGTCAGGGCAGTCATTAATACCTTGTATTATCTTCCCACCTCAGCCCTGATCCCTAACTTGTACCTTCAGCTGATAATGCACTAAGGTCCATCCTTCCCGGCATTTTTTGCCTTCCAGCAAACAGTGGAGACTTGAGTCTCCAAGTAAGGGACTATCAAAAGAGGACTATTACCCTGTAGCCAAGTAGTAAAAATCCTGTACAGGGGTCTCAAGGAATTATGAGACCTGTGGGAAGGTCTGAGGGTGGGAAAAGATAAAGAATAAGAGGAGGGGACAGGAATTGGGGAGCAGGGCCACAAGGATCCTGGATTCAAACCTGCTTGCAGATCTGAGACGTGTCGGGATGGCAGCTGGTTCAACCCACCTGGCCAGGTTACTACTAACCTTGACCAGCTTGAAGTACAAAGGTAAGTTCCGGCTCTATCCTGGGGCTGGGCTCAAACACAATCCTTAAGACTGGTTTTGGGGTGGAGCCATTTGCTCCACCTTATCTAATCTAGTCAGGAGCCTATGGAAAAAAGGCTCCAACCACCACACTGAGCATGTGTGAACTCTATAGACACCATGTAGTATGAAAAGCATCCTGGGACTTGCAGTTTTGCAGCTGTTTCTTCACAAGGAAACAGCTGGTAAACACCCCAGCTAGGTCCAGTTGCTTGGTCTTCAGTTCAATTAATACTTCCTAATATCACTCATCTCTTGACACAAGCAGGTGATTTCAGACAGTTCCATTCTGACCACCCCTGACAAACCTACAAGGAGGATCTCATCCACAATCCCTGCAACTAAGAGAAAAGGAATCTGTTCAGGGAGCTTTTGAGAAACAGAGAGGCAACAGAGACCTTGAGTGAAAACCCTGAATTTAATGTGATATTGGGGGGAGCCCCATCCCTCCCTTTCTACCACCCACCCATCCAGCCTGTTGTGAGTTGGGTGAGGGCTGCCCCCAGTCTCCGTCCTGCGGTTCTGGGTACCATCCCATCTTGTGCTCAGTCAGCCTCCTGGGCCTGTCTTTCTGTGAATCTCCTGTGGGACACAGAAGAAGACATTGTGTGGGCTTTATCGTATTAGCTCTATAATTAGCTACCTTCTCCAACCCATCCCTTCCTACCCATTGCCCTCTAAGCCCTTTACCTTCTCGCATACTCATACAGTGCCTGTTTTCGCTCCTGTAGGCTCTCCTGCCGGGCCCAGGAGGACTTGGCAAATGTAAGGGCTGTGGGCTGAGGGGTCACCGGGCCAGAGCTGGGAAACTGAGGTGATCACAATGTCAGAGGGCTTGCGAAGTCATCATCATTAAACACGCATCGAATGCCTACTTTACAAGAGAGGCACTGTGCTAGGGTCTCAGGATCAAAAAAGAGACACCGGGGATAGGGAGTATGTAGACTGCCCCATCCCTCCCCAAGTCTTGGATCTGACCATTTCCTGGGTCTCACCTTGGGGGCGGAGACTGTGGGAAGGGACTGGGTCCCTTCAGTGATATCTTCAGGAACAAAAGCTACGGCTCCCTCAAGCAGATTAGTGATGGTCAAGTCTACGCAGCCAGTCCTGGCTGGAAAAAAGGGAAGAGAGGAGAGGAGATGTTTCCCTGCTCACCTTTCCCCTCACCACCCACTTTTCTTCTCTTTGCTTATCTTCCTGTGTGAGGCCACCCTTTTCCATACCTAGGTCTCTCTGGATGACGACCAGTGGCACATGGGGTAAAACTTCCTTGACTCTCTGAGCCAAAGTTGCCAACTGTACATCAGGAGAAGGGCCTGGGGAGGGAGGGAAAGAAGACTGGGCTGCAAAAAAGAAATCCAAAATATAGTGAGTAGAGAACGAGGAGGAAGGAGAAGCTGACTAGCACAGGAATAGGGAAGAAACTACAACGGGCTGGAAAAAAACCAAAAAGCTTTGTGTATAGAGACCACATACCTGACTGGGGACGCAATCTGGGGTGTCTTTGTCGTTTCATGTGCTCTGCTTTGTCTGCTGGAGTGAGTCGTGTCCCTGTCTGGCCCAATTCTTTGGCCACCAGCTAGGGAAAATAGGAAGGTTGGAAGTGTCAAAGTCTCAAGCCTTCTTTCCTCTCTGCCTAAGGAAAGCCCCTACCTCCACCCTGCCTGTGTACCCTACCACCTGTTGTACACGGAGGGCAAACTCCTCATTCCCCTCCCCTAGCTGGCGATGAACAGGACGGAGCCACCTGCAAAAAACAGTCAGGGCCATGGTGGGGGCACCCGGAGTAGAGGCTGTCACCCTCTCCCTGCTTTGATACTAGTATTCAAGGAAAAGTGGTGTTAAGAGTGAGAAAGAGTAAATACTTTGTATTGTCTCCGTAGTGGAACCTTTATATTAACAGATCTGCAAATGGACAAGGCAGGGGCAACTACTTCCTTAACCTCGAGGTGAGCTTTTCCCAGCCACCAAAAAATGAGGACAGTTAATACCTTACTTGATACACCGTGAAAGGGACGAAAAGTGACCACAGTAGTTCTGAGACCCAGGAGGCATCTGACACCGTCTGAGAGGAAGGCATGAAGTGAAGTCTAAGTCTGGCCAGGAGTGGGAATATTCCTCTTAACCCCGTCCCCCCCACCCCACCCC
>NW_006430723.1:1195633-1219373 GCF_000325575.1 Pteropus alecto
AGATTCACCAACCAATACACACTCACCACAGAGACTAGGGGTCTCTGGACTTGCAGGGTAAGAGGCTGTACCACATCCTGGATGGAAAATGGCCAGGAACTAGATGAAGAGAGAGTAGAATGGGATTCTAGCCAGCCCAATCAGCAGCTCATATCTAACTAAAAATGGGAAACTTTCAAACTGTACAAGTAGATAAATGTGGGAATAAAGGGATTCAGAGGAAAGAACCCTAAGTAGGTAGAAAAGAAATGAACTAGGAATGGAGGGTATAGGGCTGAAGAAGGTTGTGAAAACCCAAGGTTCCTCAAGCCTGACCACCTACCTACCCAGTTAGAGACCAATACCTGTGCTTACCCACCTGAAGTGCAGGAGCCCCTCCCGGCCATTGGTGGCCTCTTCCTCGGGGAATAGCAGCAGAGGGGTTGGGGGAAGCCTCGTGGAAGCACAGAATCTCTTGAGTGACTCCACCAACTCTCCACGCCCATCCATCTCCATGAAGCCCCGAGACCAGCACACAAAACTGGGGGGGCTGTTGAGTAGAGGCTGGGGACAGGGAAGAAAGAAAGAAAAAAAGAATGTTGGGAAGTGATAAAAACTAATATATGGAGTAGAGAAGCGGGGTTAGGGGTAAGGCTCAGTCAGTAGCTCCTGGTTCCCAAGGAAATTGTGGGAGGGCAGTAAGGGGTCCTTGAGCTGGGCCCAAGGGAACTGGCCATAGCGCTCTCGGCTTCGCCCCCGACTCACGGTGCTACAGCTGGTGATCAGGTTAACTATGTTGTGGTCGAAAGGTGTTACGTGGTTGGAAATGAGGACCCTGACACGATGATCCCGGAGTGCTGAGTCCTCCTGCCGGACCACGAGCCCCAGCACCGCACACATGGTCCGGACCACGAACCTGGGGGACGCAGACAGTGGTGACTGCACGGCCTCGGACCGGGCCCAGCCGTGACTCCCCCCTCCCTATGCCGAGCACCCGAGTCGGAACCTGCGAAGGACGCTGTCTGGCAGCGCGCAGCTGACCAGGAAGACGTGGATCCCAAGAAAGAGGCGCAGGACGAGAAGGCAGAACCCGACGGGCGCGTAGAGCAACAGCGCGAGGAGCAGGAAGCCGTCACCCGGGAGCCTGGGGGCGAGAGGTGGGGTGATCAGGCGCCGAAGGCCGAATGGACGCGGGAGATGCCCTCTTCCCGCCGGAACTCTTACCGGTGCGAGTCAAAGAGCCGCTCCGGCCCCGGCGCCGGGGGAGGTTCCATCGCAGCTGCTCTAGGGGAGTTCGGGCGCCGCCGCCATCTTTGCGCCCCGCCGCAGGGGCTCCTGGGAAGGCGGAGTCTCCGGGCGTCCGCCCAGGGTGCCAGGACCCGAAATCCTGAAGCGCCCCGGAAGGGCTAGCGGCCCCAGCATGCCTCGCGGGCCCTTGGGCCACCTCAGAGCTCGCGTCCCGCAGAGACCACAATTCCCGGCATTCGCGGGGCAGGGGCGGAGTCGGGCTCCGGGAATCCCGGTCCCGGCGTGCACTTCTGGAGGACTTCAGGTACCGGCGTGCCCCGCGTCCCGCGGTCAGCCAGCTCGCGTCCAGGGTGCCGCCTCTGTGTAGGGAGGGCGAGGAGGCAGCCGAGGCGGAGCTCATGGCTGCACTGAGGGCGGGGCGGGGTGCAGGCTGTAGCCTCTGGGGATGGCGGGCTTTAGGGGGGATTCGCTGGGGGAAGGGACCCCTGTTGACTCCTGACCTCCGGGTCCTACTGACGTCAGGAACTCCTGACCCTCGTACCCGAGTGACTTATGGGACCCCCAGTGTCCGGGTCCGGTTGTCTGTGGGGGTGCCTGGATCACGGACATGTCTGACGTCGAGGACTTCGGATTCTCGAGCGCGGCTGACAGCGGGGACCCCAGATTCCCGGACCCAGGAGGACTCAGGGACCCCTGGAGCCCGTCTGCGCGTGTGGCTGGCGGTGGCACTGGGCGTTGGGGGGGCAGTGCTGCTGTTGTTGTGGGGCGGGGGGCGGGGTCCCCCGGCCGTCTTTGCCTCTGTCCTTGGCTCACCGCCCACCTCTCCCCGGAGCCAGTACAACTTCATCGCAGACGTGGTGGAGAAGACGGCACCTGCCGTGGTTTATATCGAGATCTTGGGCCGGTAACAGTGGGGTAGACCTGGAGGTACCAAAGCTGTGGGCTAGAGGGCAGGCGACCAGGAGGGGTACGATCTCCTCACATCCGTGCTTTCTCCCCGTCCCAGGCACCCTTTCTCGGGCCGCGAAGTCCCTATATCAAATGGCTCAGGATTCGTGGTGGCTGCTGACGGGCTCATCGTTACTAATGCCCATGTGGTGGCTGATCGGCGCCGAGTCCGTGTGAGGCTGCCTAGCGGCGACACGTATGAAGCCATGGTCACAGCCGTGGATCCCGTGGCAGACATCGCCACGCTGAGGATTCAGACCAAGGTGGGGGTCTGGGCAGGCTGGGTTGGGTTGGGACTGTGAATTTGCTCGCATTTCCAGATGACAGGTCCCTTGTACCCATTCATTCTTAGGAACCTCTTCCCACACTGCCCCTGGGACGCTCATCTGATGTCCGGCAAGGGGAGTTTGTTGTTGCCATGGGAAGTCCCTTTGCACTGCAGAACACGATCACATCCGGCATCGTCAGCTCCGCTCAGCGTCCAGCTAGAGACCTAGGCCTCCCTCAAGCCAATGTGGAATACATCCAGACTGATGCAGCTATTGATGTGCGTCCTGATATGAGAGAACTGACAGTCCAGGTTGGGGGAGGGAGATAGGCTGTGTGGTGCAGGCACCAAGTGTGATAGATGGCGGATGAGCCTATATATTGGGGTTGAGCTACAAAAATATGGTTACTCATTCATGGGCTGGGAAAAGAATTTGAAGAAAATGCCTACATCCTGGTTATGCTCTCAGGCATAGAGTCCCTGGATCTCTTCCATATTTTCTCCTTGTCCTGCAGTTTGGAAATTCTGGAGGTCCCTTGGTTAACCTGGTGAGTGGGCCATCCTTCTCTCCAAGAATTCCTGCCCCAGGTCAGTGTGGGATTTCCCTACTTTAACCATGTTTGGTCAAGGCTTTGAACAGTCCCTTGTTGGCTGTCTCCCAGAATCCAACCAGATCTCTCCAACTCCCTGCTACTCTTGTTCAGGTACCCTCATCTCTTACCATTTGTTTGGGCTAGGGAATAGTGGGCTCTGTCCCTGCAGGATGGGGAGGTGATCGGGGTGAATACCATGAAGGTCACAGCTGGAATCTCCTTTGCCATCCCTTCTGATCGCCTTCGAGAGTTTCTGCATCGTGGGGAAAAGAAGAGTGAGCCTGGCTTAGGGGAAAAGGGGTTCCCTTAAGTGGTGGGAGGGGCATTCATTGGGCCTTGCTGGAGAGGGGTCTATTGGGAGGAGGAGGAGGGGAAGGAAGAATGTAGCTGGGTGGGGCTCATTTGTCTCTTTATCACAGATTCCTGGTTTGGAATCAGTGGGTCCCAGCGCCGATACATTGGGGTGATGATGCTGACCCTGACTCCCAGGTATGACCTTTAGGGGTAGTGACATGTAGGACCACCAGTATACTCAGTGGTGCACAACTGGCACTTCTCTTGAGCTTTGTTCTCAATTTTCTCTTTATCTATGGTGAATTGCCTCATATTTGCAGCTATCAGAAGAGCTGTCTTCTCATCCCACTCCATTTTGTACACCTACCACCAATTTGATTTCATCCCATTACTGCTTTAAAACTTTCAATCTATTAACCTGGTGTTTAGGGGCCATTTTCCATTTGTCTTCATTTTAATCTCCAGACCTGGCTTCCTACATGTATATATTCTGTTGCAGCCAACCTGATTTCCTACCCTCAGGTTTTTATTTGAGTTGTTTTTATTTCATATAGTTAAATATCAGACCCATCCTTCTAGGCTCAGCTTAAGTTCTACTCCCTCTTTAAAAGCTTCTCTTAGGATTTTAGAATGAGATTAGTGCTACTGATTTAACACCATCTGTCATTTGGAATTAGGTACCTTTTATATATATGTCCCACTTCCTAACTACTAGAATGCAGAAATGAATTGCCTTTGTATCTGGAGTACCTAGTGCATACCTTATCCATACAGTTGTCAGTGTGTTGATGAGAGATTTGAGGTGAACCCAAGATGGGGAGAGCACTTTGGTGTGGTTAACAGGGTGGCCTGTGTCCTTTCAGCATCCTTGCTGAACTACAGCTTCGAGAACCAAGCTTTCCTGATGTTCAGCATGGCGTGCTCATCCATAAAGTCATCCTGGACTCCCCTGCACACCGGTGAGGGAGAGACTGCACTGAGAGGTGGGGGTAGGTGAGATGCACATGTGTCCTTGAACTGGTCTGTCTACTTTTTCCTTTCTCTGTCCATCTTTTGCAATAGGGCTGGTCTGCGGCCGGGTGATGTGATCTTGGCCATTGGGGAGCAGCTGGTACAAAATGCTGAAGATATTTATGAAGCTGTTCGAACCCAATCCCAGCTGGCAGTGCGGGTCCGGCGGGGACCAGAAACATTGACCTTATATGTGACCCCTGAAGTCACAGAATGAATAGATCAGGAAGAGTATGAGGCTACTGCTCTGATTTCTACTTTGCTTTCCTGGCCTAGGCTCTGAGGGCATCTGGACAGAGGATTAAATGAACCAGTGGGGGGGCAGGTCCCTCCAACCACCAGCACCAATCCCTGGGCTCTGAGGAATCAAAAAAACACTTTTTATATAAAATAAAAATTATACTTAGCAACATGTTATAGTCAAAAATGGGGGGTGTGCTGATCTTTTCTGCCACAAAAAGGCTAGAGGTAAAGCTGTATCCCCCCGAACTGAGGGGAGATACTGGAACTGACCATCCTGACCTCCCTATTCAAGAAAATGAGCTGCTCTCTGTCATTCTGGCCAGTTAATCAGGTGCTGCTCTTTGTGGCCTGCTCAGCTTGGTGCTGGGTCTGGGATCCAGGATTCCCCATGTTTGGCTTCAGATCCAGACAGCTGGCCTAGGAAGGAGGGCAATAACATCGGCTTACAGTTCCACATCCACAGTGCACATTGGATGAGTGTAAGGGGCCTGCTGACATCAGGGGTTCCTTGGTAAGCTCCTGAGGTAATGGCAGCCTCAGACCCCTGCCATTAGGGGCCAGTGGTGGTGTGCAGAGGTGGGTGGTGGCATATTAGATGATCTGGTTGCTGGTCTGGCCAGGGTAGCGCTCGAATCTCTTGTTGGCCTCTTCACCGAAGGCATCCCCTGCAAGGTGAATGGGTGGTTTGGGCAGGAAAGCAGACCCATCTTGGGGAAGGGTAGGTAGAAGTGGGGGCGCTGAGAAATACAGCCGTGGGTGGGAAGACATAGAAACAAGGAGAAGCGAGTAAAGGCTTTTCCCTCCCATCCCTGTCTTCCTGGGCTATTCTTCCCACCAAATACCAATGTGACAGTTGTGCACCCAGATGCGATGTCCGTCATATTTGCAATTACATTTCATTGCATTGTTGGTGAAGTCACTCTCTGCTACTTCAAAATTGGGGTTTATGACCACCTGTGAGAGAAAGGCAATGCAATTCTAAGGTGTCTTTGATAAATACTCTTCCCACTTGCTAGCTAGAAATCTCAGACCCCAGGCACCTGCAGAATGTAGTTTCCTGGCTTCACATCTGTGATGTCAATCCACTGACAGTCAATGTCATGCCGGTAGAGATCCCAGCAACCCACGGTGATGCCCTGCTCTCCAAAGTTGGCACACTCATACCTTTTGGAGACATCTGAAGGGATTCGTATATATCAGTGTGAGGCAAGGCTGTGGGTTGGAGTTACTGTGGTCCATTTTAGACTGGTCCAACTCACCCTCCTGACACTCGGTGTCTTCTAGGCAGAAACTAGCTTTGTGGCCCTCTGCCACCTTGGTGCCATTGGGAGTCAGGATATCATAGTGAGTGAAAATGTCCATACTGTGGTAATGCCTGTGAAGACAAGGGAACCCCTGTTTCATTCCCTGATCCCAGCAGATTTACCCCGTCCCCAATGGCTTTGCCCTTCTACTCGACCCTCTCACCCATGACACTCGTGCCACACCCAGGAGTGGCGCCCAGCCTTGGGCCTGAAGTCAGCTCGTCCCAGGTTGTGAATCTGGGAGGAGAATCGGAGTAGACGCCGGTGCCCATAAGGCCAGTTGGCTGAGCGGGCTGAGCGGGCCAGGCAGTTCTCTTCTGCAGCACAGTAGAGCATGTGCAAGGGTCGGTCCTCGATGTAGGCAGTCTCCTGCACCAGTGCTGAGTGAAGCAGCAGATCTGATGCAGCTGCACCCAGGAAGGAAGGAGAGTATTAGAAGTCACTGTTGAAGGATGGGGACAGATGGGATGCTTCTATCCCCCATAGTGTTTGTGAGGCTGGTTTTCCACATGGAAGCAGTGCCCTTCTACATTACAGCCCTCTCTTTCTTTGAAAGGGGTGGCCCAGAACGTCCCTTCCCGAGCTTGCTCATTACTCACTCTCAGAACAGATGACTCCAGCAGTGAAGCGGGTTTCTGTCCTCTTGCAAGCGATATGGGTACCGTGATGTGCACATTGGTCCAGGGACATCTCGGTCCCTGTGCAGCGTACTCCACTCATCACCACCTCTGTTATATTCCCTGAGTCCCAGTACCAGGTCTCCTGGGGACATATGTAGGTGTTTTTGTGAGGCTCCACCATCCAGCCTCCTGGGCCAAAGGACTAATTTCCAGTCCTCTGCCCCAAGCACAGGCTTTGGAAGCAACTACCTTGGTTCCCTTCTCCTCTTTCCCACTCACCTGCAGGCCATGGTTGGCATAGCCCAGTCCAAGTTGCCTACAGGCCACCATGGCTTCCAGCGTGCCCCAGTCATCCCCACAGATGAGGCCCCAGCGAAGGGGTCCAGGTCCCCCTATTTGCACCTCTACTCGCCCCTCATGTCGGCTGCGGCCCCCACTGAGTCGGATCTGTAGTGACAGAATGGAAGAGCTGGGGAAGCTTTTGTGGTAGGGTAGTGGGAGACTAGCAGGCATGTGGCTGAAGGGTGATTCAGAGGCACATAAAGGGCTAGCAGTGGTGGTGTCAGGAGGGAGATCCAGAGTGGCAGGGGCCTAGGACAGTGGGCTGGAGGCCATCACACTGCAGAGCATGACCAGGACTGGATAAGATATGACACCTGAGCCAAGGTAGAAAGTATGACTGACCTTGGTCTCTACCCCAGTGTAGGGCAGGTTGCATCGGACCCCAGCATCCTGGCCATGGGAACAGTCCTCAGCTGTGATGTTCTTGTGGGGGCACTTCCAGAGGGAGGATTCCTGTCCAGAGCATCGAACTTCACTCAAGTGGATGGCACCCATGCCTAAGGTCAGAGGTCAAAGATCAGGAGATTACAGTTGGGCCTTTACTGCCTGCCCAGGGGTCTCCTTCCCAAGGACTGTATCCCGCAGGAGCGTGTACCTCCTTCCTTGTCCCTCCCACCTTAATCCCTCTCACCCTGCCCCATGCGGGCACCACTCAGAGCCTCTCGAGCACTCCCGAAGCCCAGCTCCCGACACACCACGCTGGCTGCCTGTAGGTCCCATTTGCGGTCACAGACAGTGCCCCACGTGCCAGCCTTCAGGACTTCCACCCGGCCCTCTCCAGGGTGGGCCCCACCCTTTAGACGCACTCGGGCCTATAGAGAAGAGAGATGTGTCCAATGGCAGTGAATGGGAATGTCAGTGCAGAAAGGGCTGAGCAGACCTGGAGATGAATGAGACTCTGGTGGGTGGGAGGGGTGGGGTCTCAGATCTGTGGCCCACCCCCTGGAGGGTTCTTTTCTATCCTCAGGTCAGGGCTGTGCTTAGGGGTGGCCAGGCTAGGGGATTCTCCACCTGGGGTGGGGAAGGTCACAGTCACTGTCTCACACACCTCCCCCTGAGGCTTCGACTGTTGTTGCTTCTTCTGGCCACTGGATGCTGCGTAGAGAGGACCTGGCACACAGCTCACCACCGCAGGGGCCCCCCCAGGGCACCTGGTGGTGTCATTGGCACGATAGAACTCCAAGGTGCAGAGGGAGAGGTGGGCCTCCGTGCCCACGCACGCCACCCCATGCAGACCAAAGGAGTGTTGCTGCCGCTGGGCCAGCAGCCTGGGGGGACAGGAGTGGGGAGCAGTAGGGTAAAACAATGCTCCTGCCTCTTTGCCCACAACCCACCTCCCACTCCATGTCTCCACCATCCCCCAACTCTTCACAACCGCTCTATTCCTCTTCTCCTCTTCTCTGGTACGTTGTACTCCGAAGAGACAAAGGGAGTGGTGAGTTTTCAGGCTGAAAGAGCCCTGGTTACCCAGATAGGAGGGTCTCTGGGGACTTTCTGCAGCAGAAGAACCCTATGGGAAGGTGATAAGTCTCAACTTGCCTGATAGAAACCTTGTTCCAAATGGTTTTAGGCTGCTGACCTTAACAGAGACTGAGGCTGACTGAGGTTGAGGCTGCCGTGCAAAGAGGATGGGAAGCTAAAACTGCCCAGTAGGCAGAGATGGGCAGGAGGGGGCAGCTGACACAAACAGGAAGCCCGAAGAGCCAGAGCGAGCAGATCCTCCTATTGTGCCAAGACTGGAATATCTGAATGAGTCAGGATGCAAAGGAGTAAGAGTAAGTCTTGAATCTCAATGGCTCCTCAGAGGCCAGAGAGACTTCCAGGCCAGGGGCTCTGCAGGCCAGAGTATGATGGGCAGTTATGGGTAGAACAGACCAGATGGTGGATACGCAAAAGACGGGTTGGCATATAGAGGGAAGAAGATTTATAAACGCAAGACAGACTAAAGTTAGAAGGACCACATAGCCAGAGAAGGAGAGTGAATACGAACAGAATGGTAAACACATCCCCAGGCCTGAGCCAAGCTCTGAGTCTTTAATGAGGCAGTCTGTGCTTCTGCAACTTAAAGAGAGAATGTTCCATAGCCACCCAAGCAGGAAAATTGAATTAAACTAGAGATATTAAAACTTGGAAATACTGCAGAGAGATGCTTGAGGGGCTTTATCAGTGCCAACGGAATGAGAGATTGCAGTGAGGTTTGTGATGAGAGAAACTACTTTCTTCTCAGAACAGTCCAGAGATGAAGGGAACCAGCCGAACCCTGATATTGGTGGAGTGGGCCTGGGAGGCTGATTTGCCAGTGAATTATTACGGTAATGTGCCCCATTACTTGATGTCAGAGGAAGGAAGGAATATGATAACTTGAGGCCATTGGCCAGGAAGACACAGAAAGAAGAAAGTGTTTATAAATACAACAGACAAAAGAAGCCTAGAGACTTGACAGAATGCCTTTGGAAGCTCAGGAAAGAGATTAGGTACTCTCCCAAAGTCCTGTTCGGCTGAAAATAAAAGTTAAAGAGGCCATCGCAGGAAAAAGACATCTCTCTTCTGAACTCCCTCCTCCACTTTCTCTACAACTGACAAAGTGAAAACAGCAGTGTGCACTTTAATGTGGGGGTTAGGGAAGCCCACGGTATGGTGATGGGCAAATATGACCCTAAGCTAAAAGGCACTACAAGAACAACCCAAATTCCAAGCTCCTCTGAAGCCACCAGAAGGAGGAGCTGGGTCATGAGGGGAACCCGGGGACTACTAGAACATGCTGAAGAGAGGAGGGGATAATGAAAAGGAATGAATTCTTTGCACCTCAGTCACTGCTGAAGAAGTTATCAGGGACATTTTGCATGTGCAAATGGCCTTAGGAAGCCTAGCGAGATTTAATCAATGGGGTCAGAAGCTTTGCATTCCCTTGGGTTCTGAAGAAGCCCAGGAGGAAAATTATGCATCTGGGAGCCTAATCTTGTCAACTGAGCCAGAGGGGAAGGGGCTGTCAATTTGATCCCATTAAGTTTTACCCCTAAGCCAGTAGCACTTATTCTTAAAATTGAATCAGATAAAGGTAGGATGGGAACACTGATCCCTTAGACAAACCTCTTGGGGAAGAGGCAAGCGTGGCATCTGATGGACAAAAGTGCCAGAGTATCTACCAGAATTCACTGGTAGAAGATAAATGAGCGTGTGGGACAAGGATGGACTGATACAGAGATTTTTAAAAATCCTGTGGCAAGCACAATTCTGCAGAGACCAACATAAGGGCAAGCAGATCCCCTGGGTCATCACTAGATGCTCCCTCTTCTCTCCACCCAGCCAGAACTTTATTTACCTCTTGATTGGCCCCCTGCCCACTTGGGGTTTGGGTTTGACTTTATGCTTGGTGATTGGTCTGAAAAAAGGAGAAAGCAGTTAATGGAGACAGTGGTTAGGTTCATGGCCCAGGAAAGACAGAGGATGATTTTTTTCTGTTTCTGGGAAGGATCCTTTATGCAGAATGTGGGAAGAAGGAGTAAAGTGAAGGCAGCCCTATTTGCCACAAACATTGACTGCTGCACACCACTGAACTGTATTTTACGATCTCACGCTGCTCTCTGGATTCAGCAACAGTGACAAGAAATCTAGTTATGTCAGTCCAGGTGGGTGAGGAGATAAGAGGAAAGTTAAGGCAGAAGAGAGAATGGGAATGTGGGTGAATTAAGGGAGGTGAAGACTGGGGGAAGGGGAGGAAGCATGCAGGTGGCTGAGGATGGAGTCTGAGCTATTGGGGGAAATGTAAAGATGAGGAGGCTGTTCCTCAGCCATTCCTACACTACTTCCTCCTTGTGCTTCCTAACATCGAAGCTCGCCCATTCCCATGCCTGCCTCCCCTCCCCTCCCATCCTGGAAGGGCCATTTTCCAGTCATATCCTTTACTTCAACAGCTTGGGTTTTGGGATGGACATGGATAGGCTGCCTTCCATCCATCCACCTCCTGGGGCCACAGGGGCGAGCAGGAGGTCCCAGGGCTCTTGCCCCATTACCTTACAAGGGGCTTGGGGCGTCGGGCGGAGGCTTTGGCCGCTCGCTTCCTCAACTTTCTGTGAGGATAAGACAATAGCAGAGTCAGGATCAGTCTAAAACCAAGTGAGAAAGGCTGGTGCAGTTGGGACCAGGGGCAAGGTTTCATTTCCAACGATCAGAGGTTTCCTGTGGCAGGATGTTATAACATCAGATAATCCCAAGACTCTACCCTTCACAGCTGTTTGGCCTCATAAGTACATGACCAGGTGGGTGAGCAGCAGTGAAGGACATGGACTAAGGGCTGATAGAACCCTTACACCAGGACCCACAGAAATTAGGCTGAGGCGGATGGGTCGACAGTAAGTCTAATCTAAACCTGAGGAGAGGGCTAAGGGGAGGGTGTAGGTGGAAAGGCGTTAGGGATGTTAGGATTCCCAGACTGACCAAGCTGGGAGAGAGAACTGGCCTGGCCACACCTAGGAGGGCTGACTGTCTTTTTATTCTTGGATGTTCCCCGGCTTCTGGCATTTCCAGGTCTGAGGCCTGTGAACCAGGACCAAGGATCGAGGCTGGAAAATCCAAGGATGTCAACTTGGTTTGACTGAGGAAGAAGTGGCCAAGGAGCTTAGGATGACAGCACCTTTCCTGCCCAAGTTAAATCCTATATGCTTCAGTCATTCACAGACTGAGCTCATCCTCCAAACTTACTTCCAGGGAAATAAGTTCTAAAACCTTATTTCTTTTTAATTGGTTTAAATAAAATTTGACTATTTTATTCTTTAAGAGGTTGTCTTAAGTCTAATGTCTGGAAACTAATGTCTGTTTCTCCTCTCATTCTCCCTTTGATTTCAAAGATCTTAATTCTGCCCCCTCTTTTCCCTGTCCACCTATGTATGGATGAATGCAGGCCTTGTCTGTCTGATCTTATGTTTACGAAATTCCCTGTTGTCATCTTAGTCATCCTTTCTTTGAACATGTCCTGCTCTGCTGTTTTTCTTGAAGAGCCTATTGGATGTAGTGTACAGTGTGCAGATGCACTAGGATTTTTAATATATAGAAAGACTCTAAACAGGGCTGAAGCTATTTCCTGCCCTGGCTTCTTCCTGAGGATGTACTTAATTGGCCTTTTTGCCCAAACACCCCAAATGTCCAACATTCTTAGCCAAGAGTCTACAGTAACTCTCAGGTCCCTTTCCTGAGACATTACTAAGAGTTTAAAACCTTTCATCATACAAGTATGTAATGTGAAACTTTTTCTCCAAATGTTTTTCTCAGACGTGTCTAGAATGAAATATACTTGGCACTTCCTTTTACCAGTAACTAGATCATCTTGATCTACAGAGTAGTACTCAGGAAAATGTAGTATTATGTAGAAATTTCAAAGTACAGTAGTCCCCCTGCCTTATCCATGGGGGATTCGTTTTAAGACTCCCAGTGGATGCCTGAAATGGAGAATAGTACCGAATCCTATATACACTGCATTTTTCTTATAGGTATATACCTACGATAAAGTTTAATTTATAAGTTAGGCACAGTAAGAGATTAATGACAATAACTAATATAAAATAGAATAGTTATAACAACACACTGTAATAAAAGTTATGTTAATGGCTTTGGGGCCATTATTAAGTAAAAAAAGAATGACTTGACCACAAGCACTGTGATACACTAACTGTTGATCTGATCACCTAGACGGCTACTAAGTGACTACTGGGCAGGGAGTGTACACCGCGTGAATACGCTGGACAAAGGGATGATCCAGATCCCTGCTGGGACAGAGGGGATGGCACAAGATTTCATCACACTACTCAGAATCGTGCACAACTTCAAACTTGTGAATTGTTTGTTTCTGGAATTTTGTTTAATATTTTTAGATCACAGTGACCTCAAGTAACTGAAACTGCAGAAAGCAAAACCACAAAGATGGGGGGACTACTGTATCTCTTCTCCAAGTTATTTAAGGAGCTTACAAGGTTTTTATAATATATATTATATAGCATATGTAATTATATGTATATATATTATAAGGTATAATGTAGGCTATATTAACGACCTGCTACTTAGGACTAGTACTGATATTTGTCTTGATTTACATTTCTTCATTCATAAATATGCTTGTTTTCCCCTATCATTTATTCCTTCAACCATCAAACATAAAAACCTACCGACATCTGCACATCCCTTTCTCATTCCAACTGTCTCTATTCTCTAAGGCCACTCTCCACAATTGTTTCTGAATTCTATCCCTTATCCTTTCTCTCCTTCTTAATTGAGAAGTTGCCCTTTTCAATTAAATCCTTCTAAACATTTTCAAATCTCTCTCTCTCTATCTCTCCTCCTCTCCAACACCCCCCATCCCTCATCTCTCCATAGAAAAAATTTTCAAGAGCTGTTAATATTGACCATCTCTATATCCTTTCTTCCTCCCTCATTCCTTAATCCACTCCTTTCTGGTTTTCCCTAGCCATCATTCTGAAATAATAAATCCAGGAGACATTTTTCCTTCTTCATCTTATTGAACTCTTGGCAGCATCTGACACTCTCTTCTTCCTTGGCTGTCATAACACTACTATCCTGGTTTAATTCCGAATTCCAGTTGCTTTCTTGGTCTTCTTTGCAGGCTCCTCCTCTATCTCATGACTTAAAATTTTGGAGCTCTGTCTAAGGCATTTTTTTTCTTCTCACTCTACATCCTCTCTCTGTTTTCATTCACACCTAACTTTGTATATTCCATTGTCTTCTTGATGTTTCTATTTAGATAGCTTAAAGTTATCTAAAATGTAATACAGGTCAGGTCCAAAAAATAAACTCATAATTTTTTCAGCAAAGTCCACTCTAGAAACCTAGGAGTCAACCTTGACACTTCTCCCTTCTTTGGCTCCCAAATTCAATCTGCAACCAAGTTCTGTCAATGTTACTTCCTAAATATCTCTCCAATCCATCCACTCTTGTCCTTCTCCAAACTATTCTCAGAGACACAGTCAGAGTGAGCTTTTGGAGCCACAAACTTGATCATGTCCTCTCACAGCCCTCCTTATTAAAACACTTCAATGATTTCCCATTACTTTTATCATAAAGACCCAAATCCTTAACATAATCTATAAGATTTTCTAGGATCTAGTGCCTAATTACATCTCTCATCATTTCCATATTCTCAGAATCCTGCAC
Organism: Pteropus alecto; assembly: GCF_000325575.1. NCBI lineage: Eukaryota > Metazoa > Chordata > Mammalia > Chiroptera > Pteropodidae > Pteropus > Pteropus alecto. Next base: position 1,209,645 of record NW_006430723.1, read on the forward strand.
AGTGGTTTGCAAATAGTAGGAGTTCAAAAAAATTATCTGAACTGAACTAGACGAGTGATTTCTTACATAGCATTTAAGCTCTTAGAACATCAATTTTTTTGCCTGCAAAAGGGTAGTAAATGGTTCAATTATCTGTGCATTCTTTCCCCCTTTCAAAATTCTATAACTTTCTCATGTTCTAGGGCAGAAATACCAAACCAAGTTTTAAAATGATAAATATATTATGTTCTGATTTTCTCATTCCCCAAATCTTACTGACTTGTACTAAAAATAGCAGATGCATCTTCTTTCTCTAAGGAAGGTAGAGTTGTTTATAAGTCTTGCTTATCCTCTGTAATTGTATTACCTATGAGAACGCCCCCTCTGTCTGACTTAACCTGTGGAAGAAGATCTATATCACATCCCCACCACACAATCTCCCAGGACTCCTGTAATCTCTTTCTTCACTAAGAATGATCTCTGTACTTAGTATATCTTCTTCTCCAGCCTTCATCTCAGACTCAGTAAGAGATTCCAATATGTATGCAAATATTCCTGATCTCTGAAAATTATTTCAGGCTGTGCATATCTAGGGATAATTCCTGGGTCTCAAACTTTCTGAGGATGGCTCACTTCTAAAATTAGTTCATATTAACTCGAAGCCTAGAGATGTCTGATGGCACTATTCTTCTCTCAAGCAGCTTCAGAATCACTTTAGGAATCTCTTCTCTTATTTTTACATTCTATCTGTCATCCTACATCTATTCATTCACTTTCCTCTTTGTTGTCACCTTCCTAATCAGCTTCATTTTTATAACAAACTCCTACTTGTTTTACTGAAACTAGAACCACCTCTTTCAATTCGCTCCTCTTCTAATTCATCAGGCAAACTTTAAAAACCACTGGCCTTATTTTTATCACTGTTCCATACAAATACTTTTATTTTTAATTTTTCCATAAGATCAATCTGGCATTAAAAGTGTTCCATTTTTCTGGCCTTATTTATTCTTCTAGCTCCTTCTTCTATTTCTTAGTATAAGCCTTCCACTCTAGTCAACTGTCTTTCCAAATATATCCTATTCATATCATCTTATATGACTTCCTCATTGCTAAATCCAGTTGTTTCTTAGTATTTGTTTTTAGACCCATCAGCAGCACTGATTCAGTTGATCGCTCTCGCCTCCTTGAAGTACTTTACTTAGCTTTCAAGGCCACCATGCTCACCTGGTTTTCCTTCTACCCACCTCACTGTTTGCATTTCACCTTATCTACCTGACCTCATACTGTTTAAGCTCCCCATGATTCAGTCCTTAGACTTTTCTTTTTCTATTTACACTTACTCCCTTGGTGATGTTGTCCGGTTTGAGGACTTAAAATACTTTTATTCAGCTGAACTTGAGTCTTATACCCAATTGCTTACTCAGCTTCACCATTTCAGTGTCTTAAAGAACCTCAAATTTAACAGATCCCAAAATAAGTTCCTAATATACAACCCTTCCCTGCCATCCCCACATAAAACATGTTCCACGCACTATCTTCCTTATCAAATGAGGCCAACTTCATAATTAGCTTAGGCCAAAACCTTCGGAATGACCCTTAATTCCTCTCCTCTCATACCACATTGAATCCATCAGCAAATCCTGTTGGCTTTACTTTCAACTACACACAGAATTTCATCATTTTTTTGCCATGTTCACTGGTCACCATCATCTCTTACTTTATTTACTTGACTTTGAGAAGACAATAACATCTTAATTAGTCTTTCTGCCTTGTTGATTCTACCATATGTATCCCTTACAGTCTATTGTTAATAAAGCAGCCAAAAAATAAATAATAAATAAAAATAAATAAATAATAAAGAAAAACTTAAAAAAATGGAAGTCAGATTCATGCTTCTGCTCAGAACTTTATCTGACATGGAGTAAAAGCAAATGTCCCCAATGGCACGATGTGATCTGGTTACCCATTCTTTCACTATCCTCCTACATCACATCCCCTCTCATTTTCTTCCTTGTTCACTCAGTTACAGCCCCAGTGGCCTCCTGGAGCATGACAAGAATGCCTTCTCCCTTCCCCTTCCCCCTACCCCATTTCCCAGGATCTTTTCATTTATGATCCCTCTTCCTGAAACTATTGGTTTAGATTTCTGCTAGCTTGTGCCTTCACCTCCTTTAAATCTTTTCTCAAATGATGCCTTCTTAAAGAGGCCTTTACTGACCACTCTATTTATCCCACTACCATTTTTGAAACTTTTCCTTGCTTTGTTTTTAATGATTATATTCTTTGTCATTCTTACATTTTGTAATTTTACTTTTATTTTCCAATTCTTCCCTAGTCTACAAGATTAGGGATTTTTGTTTGTTTTGTTCACTGTTGAATCTCTAGTGTCTACAATAGTTCTTGGCACACAGTAGGCACTCAATAAATAAATAGCAAATGAACAAATCTGTACATCTTTGTTTATGCTATCTGCTTCACTTGAAATGCCTGGTATTTAAATTGTACTCATCTTTTGAACCTGGTGTTTGGATTAGGAAAGATAAGGAACAAACACAGAGAAAGAAATATAGCCCCAAGGCAGATGATAGCAGAGGAGCAGAGCACATAGATGTTTTAAGACAGTTTGTGTTTCTAGACCAGAAAAAGTGTATCCCTTGGGCCGAAAGAACTTTCAGATGTGTCTCAGAGCCAAGACAAGGAAAATGTTAGTGAGTATGGAAAAGACTGGAGGTTGGATAATGTATTGACTTTCAAAAAGAAGAAAAAGAATTCCTCAACTTACAGTAAGTAATATTTTAGAATAAGTTATTAAATAAAAAGTTTGTGAGCACCGAGAAAAAAATATGGTGATCCTTAGAGACCTAAAAGGATTTCAGTAAAAATTAGGTCAGTCAAGCCACCATGATTTCCTTTTTTGATAAGATCACTAAATCAGAAGGCTGGAGAATGGCTGTGAACATAGTATACCTGGATTTTAGCAAAGACTAGCAAAATCTCCCATGATTTCATTATAAGAAGATAAGATGGCAAAACGTTGGCTACCTCACTGTAGTATTCAGTTTGTTCCCAATTGGTTGAAAAGATATTTCACAACTAATGAGTAAAGGCTTGATTTAAATTTGAAGGAAAGTTTCCTAAGAAGAGTTAAGCTTTGGTTTTAAACATTTCAACAATTCTAACAGTCATTCTGATGAAGCCAGAGGCATAGTTATCATGTCTATCTACCAGAGGAGGCTGGGCGGGATGACAGATGGTTTTTAAATGATGCAGCAAACTAATACGGTAAACTCAATATAGATTTAGGTTAAAACAGGCTGCTCTATCAGCACCAAGGATGAAGGAAGACCTGAGTTGGTTTTAGGTGATTACAAGGTCAATATGAGCAGTGGGATGCTGCCTCAACACAAAGGTAATGCAAAATCTAGACATGAGAGTTGAGCATTTTTACTGCACCCTGCTCTGATCTGACCATGTTATAAGTAGTGTGCCCGGTGGAAGGAGGGCACCTTGATGTCAAGAGGTCTTTCTGCAAAACTGATCTAAGGAAGAGCTGAAGGAAATAAGCATTTTTAGCCTGAAAAATAGATTACAGAGAGACTATAAAGATTTCCAAATTTCTCAAAATGGCCAAATTAGATGTTCCAGGGAAGCGAGACGCTGTAAGCACAGAGCCGGTCACCATGTGATTTGTTACTCTAGAAGCTGTGCGCCAAGGATCCTGGGCAGGTGCCTCTGCCGAATGATAGATACTCTAGAAAACAGCCTAGGATCCCTGAGGGCTGGGTTGATCACAGACGCGCCTAACGGGCGGCCAGGACCCAGGGTAGGGCCGTCCTCCCTCTCCGGCTCTTAGGGATTGGCCCTCACTCGGAGACACCGCCCCCGCGGGCCACATCCGGCCTGTCACGGTCCTCAGACCCCAGGCGCCCAGCCTTGCTCAGGACACACCAGGCGTTGCCTCGGCAGGGTACGCCCTCACCCTCTCTGAACTCAGACCCGGGCTCCAGGCCGCGCAGGAGCGGTGATCAAAACCGCCCGCGGGACTGTCGCCGCTGGGCGTGGCCTCGCAACCCAGCGCGCGCCCCGGGCCGGGGACTCTGCCAGACAACAGCTGGGGTCACGGCACCGACGTTCCACCAGCCACCACTCGCCCCTCCCCGACTCCAGACACGAGAGAACAGGAGCCTCACTGGTCCCCCTAGCAGACTCGCCTCAGGGAGCCCTTCATGGTCCCGCAAGATTTCTCACCTCTCCAGTCTCGCAAAGGCCTCCCCCATTTTCCCGCTATTTTAGAGCCCCAGGGACCCCCGGTGCCCAGACCCTCTCAGAGGTCTCTCAACCCCATTCCTCAAGGAGCATCCCTCCACCCCACTCCGCTCAACCAGCGCCCATGGTCCTTCACCTGTAGAAAGCCGCGTTGACCCTCTTTTCGCTGGGGAAGCCTAACATGCCGCAGACCACGTGGCTGTTGTGGGCACTCCAGCTTTGGTCACACACTTTCGACCAGCCATCGGGAAGCCTGACTTCGACCAGTCCCTCAGTCACCGGCAGGGGTCGCCTGCCCCACCCAACCGCTGGTCGAAGGCGCACCTCCTCCACTTGCAGGTGATGCTCTACCTGGGGATGGGACCACAAGCAGAGGAAAGAATCCCAATGGCGCCATTCACATGTCTGGCTACCCTTAAGAAACGCTGACTGAGTGTGCTTGCTGCAAATGCAATGGCCAGAGGCTGGACAGGGCTGGATAGGGCTGAGGGAGATGTGATGTCTTCCTTAGTAGTGTACTGAATGGGTGTGTGGGGTGTCGACTCTCCTGCAATCACAAGAGTGGAAGGACATGCTGTGCCCTGAGAAATGACTGAATGGTGAGGAAGGCGCACCTAGCTGTCTGGAGCAGGAGGGAGCACTTCAAAGAGAAAGTGGTATTGAAGGAGGCGGGAGGTAAGAAGGGAGACGTTCCAGGAGAGCACAGGATATCTTGGGGACCAGGGATGAAGTTGGAGAGGTTCCTGCCAGGTTTAGTAACTTGAACGTTAATCCTAAAACAAACTTGGACTTTAAAGCATCTAAGAGCTCTAACATTTGCTCCCGTGCACCCCTGCCTCCAGCCTCCTATCAACCCAAATTAGCCCATGGGACACATGGAATCCCCTGCCTTTAATCACATATAACACCCCACAGCCCTCTCTGTCTGGCCAACCGGGTGTGTGTGTGTGTGTGTGTGTGTGTGTGTACTGCAGACCTCAATGACATTGGAGTCGGAGAAGCCAGGGAGGCGCTGGTCTTTGCAGATGACTCCGGCGTCCTCATCGTGGGTACAGTCACTGTTTCCCCAGCCCCTGGAGGCACATTCGGTCACACTCTGCTCAGTCCCACTGCAGCTCAGATTGTCCAGCCAGATGCGGCCTGCGGAGGGGTAGGTGAGGAGACAGAGAGGCTTGGGAAGGTAGATATAGGGAGTGATAGGGATGTTGGGGAGAGTGAGCATGGAGGCCTTGCACTTGGCCATAATGATATCATTTTTCTGGTAAGATAATGGGTGGGCAAGGGATAGCAGGCCCTGGAGGGAACAGGAAAAGAGGCATAGAATTGATGGAGGGTTGGTGGTGATCTGGGGATACTCAGGAGTTTGGCAGGGTGAATAAAAAACCAAGAGTCGACGTTGAAATTCTGTTCAGTTCTTAACCATTCAACGATAGCTACAATTAATCAAGCACTCTGCCATGGTGTGTACATACGTGATCATTCTTAGAACAGAGCTGCCATAAGATATTATCACTACTTTATATAAAGAAGTGGGGGTTCAGAGAAATTAAGTAACTTGCCTGAGCACACAGCCAACACATGGGAGCTTAGGGGTTTGAGCCATCTGTGAGACTTGGAAATCTAAGATCTTTCACCTCAGCCTCACTTACCCATGTGCCCACCCTGTCTGCACTTCCACACTGACCCTTGTTCTCTCTACCTGGACCATACTGCAATGAGTATCACTGACTTCATCTCAGAATTGGGTGAACCCTCAAAGTTGTCTTTCTCAGACATTGTGCAGAGACCCTGATGCATATCCTCATAAGGATTTCTCCAGCTTCTGCCGGGACACCTACCTCCTGCCCCACTTGGCCGATAACCATCACAAAGTTCTTGTGATTCTTGATGACTTTCCCCCACCAGGTCTAATTCAGTCCTTTGATGCCATCCAGAAAAATCCCTCAGCCACATGACTGCCTTCATATTTGAAGACAACCATCATGTAATTGCTATCAAAGGCTTTTTCTTTTCATATCAAACATCCCCGGTTTCTTCAACTATTTCTCCTTGAAACTTGGCTTCACATCTTTCACATCTGGGCAGCTGCCCTCAGAAAGTATTTCCATTTTCTACTATCTTTCTTAAAATGTGGCATCTACACATGATACTTTATTTCAGAAGTGGTCTAGCCAGTGAGAATTGGGGTATCAGCTGCAGATTGCACCATCCTGTCCATTAATCCCATTGTGGGTTCACACAGTGTAAGTACCCCCAGGCCTTGGTTGGAATTGTTGCTAAGCTCCTAGTCCTCACATTCATACCTATCCTGCTCAGTTCCAGCTTGTCAGTTTCAGCTTTGGCCTATAATCTGACTTTGTCAGCTGCAGTATCTGTGATCTTTTCTGGCTTTGGGACAGACATCCAGACATCATTTACCTGCTCTCAGCTTCCCATGAAAGCAGCTGTACTTTAACCGTACAAGGCTCACTGTATCAGGGCTGTCCTCATACATAGCTTTGTAGAATCATACTTTTTATAGCAGAAATGAACTTAGATATCATCTAGTCTTTTTGCACATGGGGCATCTGGGGCTCAGAGATGGCAATGGTTAGCCAAAGGTCACACAGCTCTGAGAAGTGACTATATTGGCTGGTTTGTCACCCAGGGGTTTACTTGACACTGGCTATTCTTGGTGTCCTGTGTCCCTGTGGCTGTGCCATCCTGACGTTCTCTCCCCCTGCATTTAAGTCACACTTAGGCAATACCTAGGCTATGCCTGGGGCATTGCTCACCTGTTCCAGGGCCATATTTGGCGCTGTGGGTCCAGCCTGTGGCTTCTGTGAAGCCCAGCTCCCGGCAGAGAACATGGGCAGCCTGTAGCGTGAAGTCATCATCACAGATGGTGCCCCATTCACCAGCTCGCTGTATCTCCACACGGCCCTCGAAGGGCTTTCTGGGGAAGCCGGCCAGCCGGAACCGCAGCCCCTGGCTCCCGGCCCTCTTCTCAGGGCCCATGGATGGGGATGGAGATGGAGATCCCAGGCATGAACTGCAGAGCAGGCACAGCAGCAGCCCCCAGGGGCTCCACTGCCAGACACTGACAGGTCCCATGGCAGGGAAGGCCTGGGTGCCCCGGAGAGAGAGAGTGTGTGAGAGACACTGAGATTGAGCCAGGCTCAGGTCCAAGAGAGAGGTCATGAGAGGAAAAGAGACACTGAGTAAGACCAGAGACAGAGGGCGTGTGAGAGAAAGAGAAGCACCCAGGGACTAAGAGAGGCAGTGAGAGAAATGCACACTAGATAGGGGCTGAAACACTGAGTCAAGAGGCGCAGTTTGAGAGATTCAGATTGGGAAGGGGGAGAGAGAAGGGGAGGGAGAGAGTAAGAGAAAGAGAGAGAGTAAGAGAAGGAGAAGGAGAGGGAGAAAAGAGAGAAAAAGATAGACATAGAGACAGAGAGAGAGGCTTTCCCTCCCTGTCGTAAAGAGTAAAATTCTCAGTATTAGTTATGTGTCACAATGACCTTCCCTAGTTCTGCCATCATCACCTCCATTACCTCTATTCACTAATGTATGAGACTCTGAGATCAAAAAAACAGTGATTAGAGACCCCGAGCCAGAGGATGCTTGGGATAAAAAGATAGAGACCGAACAAGAAACACACAAAGAAGAGGACCCAGACAGACAGGATGTGAAAAGAAGGGAAACTGTGGGAATGAAAGGGGGCCAAACAGAGACAGCAGAGAGACAACGATGAAGATGGACAAAAGGTGATTGAGAGAGAGCCAGGCACACAGAATTGGGGAGCAACCCAGAGAGGCAACAGGTGAGGAGGAGAGCAACCGACAGGAGCCAAGAAGCAGAGGTAGGAGGGACCCAGATGACCCCATTCAGCTAATCGGAGGACAGACAGCTGATTGTGGAGAGAGGCAGGCAAGGAGACCCTTGGATCTAAAGTCCCCTGAATGGGAGCCAAGCCCAAAGTCCTATCTGGGCAGATTCTGAGGCAGAGAGGGCAGAGAGGGCAGAGACCTGAATGTGCGGAAAGCCAGCTCCATATCCTCCCCAGCACACAGGCTCTCACAGGCACTGCATAGTCAAGGGGCCTGGGAGGGCCAGGTCTCAAGCTGGGTTGGTGGGGGTGGGATAGGGTAGAATTGTAGGATTGTCCAAGCCTCCTGCCAACATGGCCACCACTGTCACTGGGCAACCAGAGGCCAGGGCACCCTCAACTCCTCAGCCAAGGCCTTCCCTCTGTCTGGGGCTGAAAACAGCCCCTCTACAGCAAGCCCCCCCAGCATGCTTCCTCCGGCCTCAGACAAACAACCCAACAGGACAGCTTTGTTCTGAGGACATTTTGGCTTGAGGGCCCAGGGGTAGGGCCTCACAGAGGAGTCCCCAGCTTTAGGGCCCTCCCGACTGCCCTATTTGGAAAACCCTGCAGCTGCCCTCCCCGCTCCCGCCCCCCACAAATATCTGTCTCCTCTCTACACTCCTCTTGTCTCACACTTCTTTGGCAATAATAAAACCCTCACAGTTTCCCCTCGACTTCATCCCACATCACTCCTTTGCCCGGTCCCTCCACCATCCTTTCCATCAGCAACTCCCCTTCCTCTTGCCGGCAGCTTGACTTCCCTACCTTTAGCTGAGCGGAGGTCCTAGTTCGGGGCTGGGAGAAGAGTCCTGGTCCTCGAGATCAGTGCTGGGACTTCCAAAAAAAAAAAAAAAAAAAAAAAAAAAAGCGCTTGGTCAGGCAAGACTGGACCTCCCTCTCCCTTCTCCTTTCGTCCCTCCCACGTCCCCTTGAGCCCTCCCACATTCCGCCTTCTCTCTGGGTTCCTCCCTGGTCAGGTCCCTCCTCTTGGACCTCTCCTTCCCCGTGGAGCTTGGTGAACGCTGTTGCTCCACCTCCCTACGCCCCCCGCACCTCCTGGCTGTCTCAATGAAGCTTTCTTTTCCCGCGAGTTGGAGGCCGGGCAGCTGCGGTCAGGGGCAGGACACGCAAGAGGCCGCGGGCCCGCTGACCCGCCCAGGCGGCGACCCCTGTGGCGGCGGGAGGCCGCGGCTCAGCTCCGGGCTCGGGGAAGCGTTCCAGACCCCAGACCCCTGCCCTTCCCCCACGTCCCCCGCTCGGCAGAGAGTAAACGGCCCGGCTGGGGGCCGGTCCGGTCGAGATGGGGGGTACTCTGAGGCCATAAGGGCTCACGTGGCCCCTCCGAGGCCCCAGGGCGCCCGTCGGCATTTTCGAGGTGATGTCACGGCCTTCACTCTGATGTCACGTAGAGCATGTGACGTCGCACGCAGCCCCCAAGCCCAGGCGCCAGATCCCTCTGGCTGAAACCGCGAGGTGTCTGTTGGTGAAGCCCAGGGCTATGGGTAGGGGCCCGAAGCGGGTGGGCCGCCCGGCTTATCTGGGGGACCCCTCCCTTTCTTGCGTCTCTCCTTCCTCCCCCATTGCATTCGGCGGGGTCCGGGGGAGGGGCGGGAACGCCCGGGGCGGGCCAG
>NW_006430723.1:1219412-1259530 GCF_000325575.1 Pteropus alecto
CCCGTAGGGCCAGGAAGCGCGGAAGGAACGGCCAGGGGCCATGGACGGGGCCGTGATGGAAGGGCCGCTCTTTCTGCAGAGTCAGCGTTTCGGTACCAAGGTAGTCGGGGGTAGGGGTGCCGAACCTCATCAAAGCTAGCGGTGGGCGATAGGACCCAGGAGGGAGGGGGAGGGCAGGGTGCAAGCGCGGCGCCGGGAGCCGGGAGCCGGGAGCCCTGTGGCGTTCCGGCGAAGTCGCTTTGCACGCTGCGGGGAAGCGTCTGCTGGTCTTGGGGTACGCCCTCTCTGGTCCTGGGGAGACTGAGCGGCAGGCATCCTTCTGGGGAAACTTCGTGCCATTCGGAAAGCCTCACACCCGAAAGAGGCTTCTCCTGGTCCCTCCTTCACCGTCGGGGCCGGGCGGCCGACGCTCGCCGCTGCTTTCCCAGCGTCTCTCGCTTTCTCTCCGCAGAGGTGGAGGAAGACCTGGGCCGTGCTCTACCCCGCCAGCCCCCACGGCGTAGCGCGCCTCGAGTTCTTTGACCACAAGGGGTCGAGCTCTGGAGGGGGCCGAGGGGGCTCGCGCCGCCTGGACTGCAAGGTGATCCGTTTGGCCGAGTGTGTGAGCGTGGCGCCCGTGGCGGTGGAGAGCCCGCCTGAGCCTGGCGCCACGGCCTTCCGCCTGGACACTGCACAGCGCTCCCACCTGCTGGCGGCCGACGGGCCGTCCAGCGCCGCCTGGGTGCAAACGCTGTGCCTAAACGCCTTTCCGGTGAGAGGGCCGGGGCTTCCCGCGAGGGGCTGGGGCGAACCGCACTGGACCCCAGAGACGTTGCAGGGTGAGGGTAGTTACGGCCACAGAGGAGCTGGGCTGGCTTAGACCCCGCGAACCGCGTTGAGAGAATGATTTGAGTCTTCAATACTCTCTTTCTCTTTTCCCCAGAAAGGCAACTGGGCTCTGGCGCCTGCAGGGAACTCACCCAAGCTTTCTGCCCTGGAGATGCTGGAGAACTCGCTGTATAGCCCCACCTGGGAAGGTAGCCGCTTGAGAAGCTGGGCAGGGATGAGGGGTGGAAAGGAAGGGTGCCCCTGGAAAGGGGCTGATTAGAGGATCCAGGGGCCTATGGGGAAATAGGAAGTTCCTCACCTGTCTTCCAGGTGAGGGCTGGGACAACCCCCACCCCCACCAGTCTAATTGTGTATTCCTTCCAGGATCCCAGTTACCCCACCGCTGGTCAGGTGCCAGTCTAATTGTGTATTCCTTCCAGGATCCCAGTTCTGGGTAACCGTGCAGAGGACTGAAGCTGCTGAGCGCTGTGGCCTACACGGCTCCTATGTGCTGAGGGTGGAGGCTGAGAGGTTGACTCTCCTGACTATGGGAGCGCAGAATCAGATACTGGAACCACTCCTTTCCTGGCCCTATCCTCTGTTGCGTCGCTATGGCAGGGACAAGGTGTGGAATTGCAGTGTGTGGTGGTGGTGGTGGCGGGGGAGCTGCCAGGAAGGGCTGCCTTCCTGGGTCATAGGCTTTGGACCTGGTGGGGCAGGGCAGGAAGGTGGGAAGCTCTGCCCTCAGGATAACCCATCCGCCTAGCCCAGGAGTCCACCTCCTTCCCCAGCTAGTCTTTTCTTTGTAGAACCCCCAACTAGTTCAACCTTCTGACTTATCTTCCCGGATGGCTCCCAGTAATGTGTTTCTCTTCACACTTTCTTAGGTCATGTTCTCTTTTGAGGCAGGCCGCCGCTGCCCCTCCGGCCCCGGAACTTTCACCTTCCAGACGGCACAGGGAAATGACATCTTTCAGGCAGTTGAGACTGCAATCCATCTGCAGAAGGCCCAGGGCAAGGCTGGTCAGGGGCAGGATGTTCTCAGAGCTGATTCTCGGGAAGAAGTGTCAGAGGGGAAGCTGGCTTCCCTACCTGCCGCCCAGGAGCACCCTGGCAGCCCTCCAGCCCTGTATGCTGAACCCTTAGACTCCCTGCGCATTCTTCCAGGTCCTTCCCAGGATTCTCTATATTCAGACCCCCTGGACAGCACCTCTGCTCAGGCAGGGGGAGGGGTACAGTTAAAGAAATCTCTCTACTGGGACACGTATGAGCATGTGCAGCAGCAGTTACTGAAGGCCAAGCTAACGGACACCAAAGAGGACCCCATCTATGATGAACCTGAGGGTCTTGCCCCAGCCGCTCTCCGGGGCCTTTATGATCTGCCTCAGGAGCCCAAGGATGCATGGTGGTGCCAGGCTCGGGTGAAGGAGGAGGGCTATGAACTCCCCTACAACCCTGCCACTGATGACTATGCAGTGCCACCCCCTCGGAGCACAAAGCCTCTCCCAGCTCCCAAGCCCCAGGGCCTGGCTTTCCCTGAACCTGGTACTGTAACTGGCGGTGGCAGCAAAGGCCACAGCTCAGACACTGCCCTGTATAGCCAGGTCCAAAAGAGCAGGACCTCAGGGAGCTGGGACTGTGGGCTCTCTAAAGAAGAGACTGACAGGACTGGGGTCAAGTCAGAGGGCTCCACATGAGAAGTAGGGCAAGGCTGGGGTTGCTGATAAGAGGACCGTGGGGGGAGGTGGCACTGGGGATCAAGGAAACCTGTTAGAACCAGTGGGAACCAGAGGGCTGGAGGGGCCGGTACGAAGCTAGGGAACCAGATGGATCAGGGGAGTCAAGGGAAGGATGATCAATACCCAAAAGTCCTGAAGGTGGGACAGATGGCAGGGCTCAGGGATGGGCCTTGGGGAGGCCAGCATCCCTAAGTCATCCCTCCAAAAGGAACAGCTGCTGGACCAGGTCTATGGAAAGGGTGCTTCGTTGGAGTAGGTACACTTGGAGGGGCCTGCATGGCGGCTGTAGAGAAATGCTGGACTGTGCCTGGATTCTTTCCCCTGCGTTGTTATTTGCCAGAGATTTATTTTTTAAAGTTTTATTCTCATTAAAGTCAGTTTGGGTTTAAGAGGTCTGTGTGTGTGCATAGTCACAGAGGGGATACAGAGGCAGGGTGTGCTAGGTGGGTGTGGAGGGGATCAGGAGGAGAATCAGGAATGTGTTGGGAGCTACGGAAGGAGGAAGGGGTCCCACTGAGGAGAGCCGAGCAGAGTGGCATTTCAGAGCCTGGGTAGTCCATTTGGCCCCTCTGGGCTTGACCCTATCTGTGTGACCCTGGGAGAGTTGTATAACATCTGCAACCTTCAGTTTCCTTTGCTGCCCTTTTGTAAACTGGGAAAACTTAATAACATGCTCTACCTCACAGGGTTGTTTGCATGAAAAGAGTTAAATTTCTTAAGTACTTCGTGCAATTTGCAGCATAGACTAAGCATTTTCTAAATGGTAGTTATTCTGTGGATCGTAAGGGCCGATAGGAAAGTAGAGAGGCAGGCATGAGGAGAGGTAATAGAAAGGGAATAAGTCTTTTTCACACCACCCTCTATTCTGTTCTGAGCCATATGACCTCCCCTCCCCCCCATGTATCCCCCTCTCTTTTGCATGTAGGTACTGAGCACCAACCACTTTTCTGTTTGGAGCTGGAAGAGAACTAGCATGGTGGGTATAGTGGGAGGGGCACTGGCTTTGGAATCGGGCTTGGATTTCAATCTTATTTGTTTATCATGAGCTCTGAAAACCTCATCCTTGTCTCCGGAGCTCCAGTTTCCTGAAGGTAACCTGACCTCATCCACTTGCTTACACAGAGCTACAAGGATAAAATGCTCCTAACAACGGTGTTGGCTTACCCGGTGTTTAATATTCATCTGCGTTAACAGTATCAAATGACCCCAAAGAAAACTTGCTTAGAGAAGGGAGAGGCTGGGGTGTGTAGCTTCCCAGGCCGAGGACGGAGGAGGGAAAGGCTCTTTCTCGGTCACTGGAGCTCACAGGGGCTCAGGTGGATGGAAGGCAAGTTTGACTGCAGAATGCCATCGTATGAGCCTTGGCGTGGATGTGGCTGGGCAGGGCAGCCAGACCCAGGCTCTGGTGACTTAAGGCTCTGAAGGAAACTCCTCCACTTCCTCCTCCTCTCTGGAAGGCTGGAAGAAGGCTTCTGAGGAGGCTTTGCTGGTGGCTCGCATCTTGGGGGCCCTGCTGGGGGCTGGGGTTATAGGCAAGGGGGCCACCGTGGCTCGGACTCGATTCATCTGCAACTGCCCAGCCTGAAAAGAAAGCAGAGCCGTTTCTGACCAGACAGAGTTCTTGATCTTATCCTATTCCCTGCTGGGTCTCCTGTCTAAACTCCTTCACTTGTCTCATCCCTGGAGTGACAGTCTCAAGGCTCAGGGCAGTAGAGTCCCCTGGCCTCTCACCTCCACTGGCTGAGTGTCTCTCCTCTGTGACCTTGCCCACCAGCTGACCTGTGGGCTCTGCTCCCACCTCTAGATTGACTATAGTCTGGAAACATCTTTCTCTAGTAACTTCAGCTAAGGCAAAGCAGGATTTTTTTTTTTTTTTTCCCCTAAAGGCTCTGTTACTGAGAAACTAGAAAAAAGGGCAAAAGGAAGCCCAAATATTATAAAATATGGATTTCATAAAAATAACTCTCTAATTTCAATTACTCTTCTCTTTAGCCCTTGTCACTAGAGCCCTGTCTCCAAGCTACTAACCTGATCAGCACCCCGCCACCCTGCCACCCTTTGCTCCTCTGTAAAATTAATGTAACACTTACCTTGCTGGGGTGCTGTGAGGATTAAATGAGAAAAATATGTGTGAAAACCCTTGTCACATAACCTGGCAAATAACTGGTGCTCAGTAAATGCTAATTTCTCTTCTTTGGGGCATTTCTTTCCCACCTTCCCTTCAGCCTTTTCTTTGGTTGTAGTTCCAGTGCAGCCAGTTTGCTTAGTGGCACAATGGTCTGTGAAACGACTAATGAGTTATCACAAACACTACAGTTAAGATACCTGAATGTTATCATACGTCAGTGTTCATTCCCAGTCTCCCCCCCACCCCGCCCCCCAACACACACACTGCGAATGGCTGGTAATTTCCTTTGTCTCGGATAAAGGGCTGCTCTTTTTCTTTCTTCCTTGTTGGCTTGGTTCTCCCTTCCACCAGGGGAGATCTAGGGAAGAGGGCTACTCCCTGGGATTGAGGGGAATTGGGAACAGAGGAGGAGGGGTCTCTTGGATTCTGGGCATAAAGGGGAGTGAGGGGAATAAGGAGAGAAGCCATACCTTTCTCAGGGCCCGATTCTCCCAGGTTGGGTGGAGTCGGCCCTGAGGCTTGGCAAAGGTGCTGCTCAGGTGTGAGTACAGGTGGCTCCAAATCTGCAAGGGGTTGTAGATGGGCTCCAGCTCTAGGCCGTCCAACACACTCTGAGGAAGAGAGGAGGAGCCTTACCTGGGGAGCTTGAATTTACAGAACACAAGATGTCAGGCAGAGCCCTTTGAGTGTGAGAGGCTGAAGGAGGTGTGAAGACTCAGGGCATCTCTGAAGGCTGTGAAATAGACCAGTGTCCCACTGGGTGTTCTGGCCACCCCCGCCCCAGGTCTGAGTGCTTGTGAGGTAAGTGTCAGGCACAGGTACAAAGCAGGAGCAAAACTGAGTGTTTAGGGACACTGAATACTCTGGACCAGAGAAGTATGTCATAGGGTCTGGGTGCTGTGAGGGTTACAAGGGATCCAGTGTGCATGGCTGTGAGGGAGAGTGTGTCCTCATCTTGGGGCTGTTCACAGTCTATGAGGCGAGTACACTGAGTTCTCAGCCTGCCTGTGAGGTGAGTGTAACCAGAGGACACGCGAGCACAGCATTCCTGAGCAGTCGGGTTTTCCGGCCACAATATCCTGTGCCAGGAACCATTGGCCCTGAAGTGAGACGCGGAGCACAGCCACTTGTGCCCACCTCTCTCTTCATCCCCTTGGCCGCCAAGTGGAGAGCACAATCCCAGGCTCTGTCCTCTCTGCACGTAAGCCAGCGATCCAGCAGCAATGTGGTTTCACTTCTCCCTGCCCAGAGCCCCACTCCTGCCCTCAGCCTGGGGAGGCTGCAGAGGAAATCCAGAAATCCAGATCCACGAAAGAGGAGGAGGAGAAAATGGCCTTCAGAGCTGTTCCCACCTTTGCACTGCAGTCTTATTTTGAAGCTCTGCCTATTCTGGGCCCCTACATTGTCTACTTTTTCTTCTTTCCCTCAACAGACAGAAGTAGATGCACACACACAGGTACACACACATGCACATGCATAATGCAGAGAAAGATCTGTGGGAACATGCCATCACTGCTAACTTCCTCCTGCCCCACCTCAGTTCCTACCCTGTTTTTTCTCTGGCCTTCTCACCACACCCTTGGGACCACTTCTCCCTTGGCTCTCTGTCCTTCCCCTCACTGGCTCATTCCTCTCCCTCATCCCTTTCTCTGACTCCCTTCCCTCCTCTTCCCTCTATCTGTCCCAGGAGATCTGGGCTCCACTTGCCTCCACAGTCTTCAGGCTGTCATCAGGCAGGTCCTCAGGCAGTAGAGAGAAGGAGTTGGGCAGCATCAGTTCTCGTGTGGCCACTGCCTTCACTAGCAGAGTTGGGGAGCGCGATGGCACAATCACATAGAAGGTGCTAGCGGGCTCTCTCAGGCTGTGTCCTTGGCTCGGGGCCTCTCCTTTGGCCAACAGCAGCCATTCTCTTTTCTGAAACAAGGACATGCATAAACACTGGTTCATCTTCAGTCTTCAGCACGTTCTTAAGATCAATCCCAACCAAGGTTTCCCGAGTTCCTCTGGGGGATGTCAGAGAGGGCTGAGCCATTTCCCCCTTGCCCTGAAAGGGAGGGACTTCCTACCTGAATCACCAGTGCCCTAGGGACTGCTCTTTCTCCCTGTTTGGGGACATACACAGAAAGGTTGACAGAGATAACTTAAGAGATGCCCTATAACCTGAAGTAGCTATTCACACCAGAGGGGACTAATGAATCACTCAACGGTAAATATAGAGTTTTGAGAATTATAATTCTTAAAAACAGAGTTTTGAAAAAAAGACTTGTGTGGGGTGTTGTGAAAATTCAGGCCTTATTTTGAGATTGATAAAGTCTGGTTGTGTTGTAGGACTGGGGTAGAGAGGGCTGATTGGGGAACCCCTGGAATGCCCAGAGAGGGTTTACGCAAAGGTGGTCAAAGCCACCTGTGCAAGTAGAAGAAGAGCGAAGAGCAAGGAGATGAAAACTTTGGTACGACAAGGTGGGGTGGGGGAATAGGCTTTTGAGATCAACTTAGCCAGTCATAGGACAAAAAGAAGGGTCAGAATTCTGGACATGGTGACTCTGTGAGTGAAGAGTACTATAGAATAGAATGGTGACACTTTGCTATGTGCCATGGAGATCAGAGGTTAGCACGTGGTAAGGAGAAGAGACAAGTAGACATATAGGCAGATTTTCTAGGTATATTCTTTGAAACTAGGCATAGAAATGAGGCAATTTCAAGGAAAACTACAAAACTCCAGGAAATATGGAGTCAGAACTGTTACAATTATCTGTAAATTTGTCCTCTTGCTTGAGGTGATCATTAATTACAATTGATACAGACATAACAGTCTCCCTGCTACGTAAGAGGAAAGACAGCACACTAGCTCTACCCACTCTAACTTATAAAAAGTTGGAAGAAGTAATAGAATAGGAAAGGCAAAAAGGAGAAAAAAAAGATATTTAAGGGAATAGAGGAATATCAGTGTCTTGTGGAAGACAAGTGGAAAGTGACACAATGTAGCAGAAAAACCTGCTGCAGCATTAGAGTTATACCCCAAGGGGATGTGCTGAGGTGGAGGGGGTGGGGGAAGGTTCTGGACACTTTAAAGCAGTGTTATCAGTCTATGCAGC
Organism: Pteropus alecto; assembly: GCF_000325575.1. Taxonomy (NCBI): domain Eukaryota; kingdom Metazoa; phylum Chordata; class Mammalia; order Chiroptera; family Pteropodidae; genus Pteropus; species Pteropus alecto. Next base: position 1,227,182 of record NW_006430723.1, read on the forward strand.
ACAGAACTCTGGGAGGTCTGGAAGGCTGGGCAGGTGGTAGGTACCTTCATAAGTTCACACTTGTCAACATTTCCCTTATATCTGTGTTGTCTTCCTGAACAACAGACCCAAATGTGATGGAAAGTCTACCTGATGGTTCTCAAATCCATCAAATTGGAAATAGATGATATAGAAACTCTTGTGTACGTGTGTGTGGGGAAAATTTGCCCCTGCTCTGAGGACATGGTCCCTTTAAGCCTCAAAGGGATAGGAAGGAACTTGTAGGGCACTCCATTTCAGTTGTTTCAAGTAACTTCTGATGTGGCTCAGACTTTGGATTATTATTATTTTAATCTATTTTTTTATTCTGGTTCACGCATTTGTTTGTGAATTTGTTTATTTATTAAGAACCTATTGAGTGTCTATTATGTCTTGAGCACTGGGTGTAGGTATATAGAAATTCATTAGACATGTGCACTGCCTAAGGAGGCTTGTAAACTAATGTTTATCTCGAACTTAGGATGACCAATTGTTCTGGTTTGCTCATTTTTAGCACTGAAAGTTCCGTGTTCCAGAAAACCTCTTAGTCCTGGGCAAACTGGGGTGGTTCATCACCCTTCTAAGACTCCTTGGAGAATGGAGTATCTTGCCACTGCGGCAAGTCAGTGGAGGCGAAAACTATGGCAATATGACATTTTTTTGTGCTTCAGTGTTATGGAACAAATTCACATCTGCTACATGGTGGAGTTATTAAGAAATTTTGAAAGTTGTACACAGAAAATTATGACCTCTAGAACGTGAGTCTATTGATTTTGAGACAATAGCTAAGATTGTGTTAGAGAACTGGGGTACAGAAATGAATGAGGGCTCTCCAAAGTAACTCCTGATATGAGGACTAGCAGAAGACTGGGAAAAGATTGAGTTGAAAAGATTTTACAGAATGCTTTAAAACTTTTGGCTTCTTTACAGGATGGTTGGCAGAAGGTTCTGGGAGGAAGAGAGAGAAATGCATCCTTATTAGAGTTTGATAAAGATATTAATTTATCTGCAATTTCAGGAGTATTCTGAGAAAGTGAGAGATAGGGAAGTTGAACTTTAAGGCCCTTATTTTGGACTCTGAATTTCTCACCTCTTTGGGGACTCGAAGTCCAGGACTCAAGCTTGAAATGTTACCCAAGTCATGGGTTTATCTGCTGGCACAGGCAGTTGTAGCTGTGATGGAAATGATTAACTACTGTAGCAGGTATCTGAGGCTAAGAAAAAGTAGTGGCATGGTGCTGTCTTATGGGGTGTCCCAGAAGACTGGACTTTGGGGTCCTCAAATTGAACAATGCTTAATGACTGTAGATGACTGCTGAGTACTTAGAATATGCTTTTCCTAATTCTAAAGAAAAGAGCATGAGTTAGATGCTGAATTTACCAGAAGGCAGGTGAAAAGCTGTCTATTTATGTTGTGGTTAGGGACTTTGCTATAGAAGGTGCCAGGGAACTTAGATTTTTTTGGAGATGAAGACTGCTTCTGTTTGGAACAGGTGTGTATAGGAACAGAGTTGAATGGCATGCCATACTCCAAGCTCAGCCTGACTAAAGTCACCCTCTCTGACCCGCCCTAACTTCTAATTACTAAGGTTATGAGGAAGGTGTGGCAGCCACTGTTGGTTGACTGGCCACAGCTCCCCAACCCCCTTCTCTTCTCCTTTCTCTTTGCCTGTTTTTCAGATTTTCAGCGATTGGTCTAGGGGTGATTTGTGACCTAGATTTAAATAATGAAACATAAACAGAAATTGCTGAGTGGAGTTTCCGGAAAAGATTTGTAATATGCTGGCAAGCTTTTTATCTCTGCACCCTACCCCTTCGTTCCCTATTGGACAGGACTAAGTCTTAAGTTGCAACAGCCATCTTGTGACCATGAGACAATAGGCATAAGGAAGAAATACACCAGCTATGGTTGCTGCAGTGGAAAAATGGAAAGAGCCTGGGTCTTTGATGGTATCATTGATCAACTGCACCAGCTTATAATTGTCTGTCCCTGCACTTCTTGTTACATGAAAAAAACAACTTCTTCATTAGTCAAGTTAGAGTTGGATTGGTTATCTGTTAGTTGCAGCCAAATGGATCCTTTATAAATACCAAAGAGAAGAAAGAGGATGTGGTCACTCACTTCTGGGTATCTGAGGAAAGAGGAGTAGAAAGGACAGTTTTAATGGTATTGACATAGGCCTTCCCAAAAGGGCAGGTAGGAATTTATTATAGCAGGTAAAAGCTCTAATCTCACCAAACCAGAGCTCCCTTGGTCTACCCTCAGTATGATGGTCTGGGACCAAATTCAATGATTAAAGAAACACTGACCAACTCCTGAGCAAGAGTGTTTCTGAGGCAGCCATTGAAGTGCAGAGAAGGGCAGAGCACTCACATTGCTTTGCTTGTGGGAAGAGACATATTTCATTGTCCTAATACATCCAGGAAGAGAAATCACAGCTAGTTATAGAAAAACTATGCATACTTGGGTTTTTTTTTTGTTTGTTTGTTTTTTAAATCTGAAAAGGCATCAGGAGGAAATTAGGTTAATTTGGCATTATTTGCTTATTCTCTCACTCCAGAAGGCAGGACCAAGAGAAGCAGAAAATGAAGCTGCAATGTCCATTGCTCTGCTACTCTCACACTGGCTTCCATAAAGGAGACCAGGGGAAGATGGTAAAAGACATTTAAAACTCCTAAACAGCGGATTATACAGTCTGCTCAAATAAACATGGAACATTCTCCAGGATAGACCATATGACAGGCCATAAATCAAGGTACAATAAAATTAAAAAGATTAAAATCATCTAAAGTATCTTCTTTGATCACAGTGGAATGAAATTAGAAATCAATAACAAAAAGAAATTTGGGAAATTCATGAATATGTGAAAATTAAATAATATATTCCTAAATAATCGATAGTTCAAAAAAGCAATCACCAGAGAAATTAGAAAATAATTTGAGATGAGTGAAAATTAAAACAAAACATACTAAAAACTTATAAAATACAGCTAAAGCACTGCATAGAGGGAAATTTATAGCTGAAAACTCTTCGATTAAAATAAAAAGATTTCAAATCAATAAATGAAACTTCCACTGTAAGAACCTAGAAAAAGGAGACCAAACTAAACTTAAAGCAAGCATGAAGAAGGAAATAAAAAAATTCTAGAGTAGAAAGAAATGAAATAGAGAATAGAAAAGTAATAGAGAAAATCAATGTAAACAAAAGTCCGTTCTTTGAAAAGATCAACAAAATTGACAAACATTTAACTAGACTGATCAAGGAAAAAAGAGAAAAATATCCAAGTTACGAAAATAAATAATAAATAATAAATGAGGGGGTATCACTACTGACCTTACAGAAATTAAAAGGATTTTAAGGGAATATTATAAACAATTATATGCCAAAAAGTGAGATAACCTAGATGAAATGGACATATTCCTAGAAAGACACAAAGTGCTGAGACTGACTCAAGAAGAAATAGAAAACATGAATAAATCTGTGTCATGGGTCCCCAAGACCACTCCCAGATTCAGCAGTTCACTAAGAGAACTCACAGGACAGAGCGTATAGTAGTACTCTTGGATTTATTACAGCAAAAGGATACGAAGCCAAATCAGCAAAGAGAAAAGGCTCATGGGCAAAGACCAGAGGAAGCCAGGTGCAAGCTTCCAAGAGTCTTCTACCAATGGAGTTGCACAGGATGTGCCTAATTCTTCCAGCACTGAATTGTGACAATATGTGTAAAATGCTGTTCACCAGGAGAAGTCGTTAGAGACTCAGTGCTCAACATTTTTATTGGGGGCTGGTCACATAGGCAGCCTGTACCTAGCGCATACCAAAATTCTAGACTCCTAGAAGAAAGGCAGGTGTTCAGCATAAACCATATATTTTTGCACAGTTTAGGCAGAGTGTGCCACTCTTATTATTTAAGAAATGGTGGGAATACTCCCCAAATCCAACTTCCCAGATGCCAGCCAAGGGTCAATCTTACAAGTAGGACTTTCTAAGGATAACTAACTGGAGTCTCAGGCCTGCTATATTAACTTTTTTTTGTACAACCTAATACAAGTAAAGAAAATAATTAGTAATTAGGAAATTTTTCACAAAGAAAAGCCAAAACCCAGATGACTTCACCGGGAATTCTGCCAAATCTTTTAAGAAATAACATTAACCCTTCACAAATTCTTCCAAAAAAATAGAAAATGAAGTAACACTTCCTAAATCATTCTATGAGGCCAATATTACCCTGATACTAAAACCAGATAAAGATATCACAAGAAAAGAAAATTACAGACCAATAACCCTTATGAAGAGATGCAAAAATACTCAACATAGTAGCCAACTAAATTCAGCAACATAGAAAAAGATTATACTCCACAACCAAGTGGGATTTATCCTATGAATGCAAGGTTGGTTTAATATTCAAAAATCAAACAACATAATATACCATGTTAATAGAATAAAGGCCAAAAACTACATAATCATCTCAATAAATTCAGAAAAAGCATTTGATAAAATACAAAACCCTTTCATGATGATAACATTTAACAAAACTAGGATTAGAACAAAGGCTTCTACAAAAACCCACAGCTAATATCACAGGTAGTGGTAAAAGACTGGATACTTTACCCTGAAGATCAGGAACAAGACAAATATGTCCGCTTTTGCCGCTTGTAGTCAACAATGTATTGAAGGTGTATTGAAGACCAAAGGGCCATTTCCCACATTCTGAATTGTTAGCCTCCTGAGATTCTGAGGGAGGTGAGAGGCACTCATAGAGATATGAGTGTGTCAACATCCTGGCCCTTGGAGACTAATATTTTCTAAATTTGACTGAAGAAAATACAGTAATGTGATATTTCTCAAATTAGAGAGCTAAGGTGCAATTTATACTGATTCTGAGTGCTGCGAAGGTCAAGATAGATGTGGCAACAGGTATATGGGTGGGGAAGGGGCAAAAAGGATGAGTTGGGGCAGGCTGTAGCTAGAATGGGGGTTGTAGGAAAAACTTCATAGTGAAGGTATTTAAGCAAAATCTGGGAAAAAATGAGTAGATATTTGTCAGGTGGACAGAGGCAAGGGGAAGGGAGCAGATGAAAAAAGGTGGAGGTGTGAAATCATTTGCCATATTTGGGAATCATTTACTAATTTATTAGTGCGGCCAGAGTGGACAATGGAAGGAGCATGGTGAAAGATGAAGCAAGAGAAATAGGCAAGGCTGGGTCACGAGAAGCCTACCGATCCCATGCTAGCCTGCTATCCTAGCACCTGTTTTCCTGCAGGCTCTAAACTCTAACCTCATTCTGACCATTTTTGTTTTTTAAAAATGGCTCCTGACCTGCCATCACCTCACTCTCGGCTTGGATTCCTGCTCTTGACTCTTTGCCTAACATAACCAAGGACTTTCCATTTCCCCACCCATTTACAGCCCAACCAGGTCGTTGCCTGTGTACTTAGCCTCTTGCTGGACACGTCCTGGTTTGAATCCTGTCACTTCTGTGGCCAATTAGGGCAGACATGGCCAGTAAAGCTCTGGAATGTGTCTCCAGAGACTGACACTGTAAGTAGGAAACTGAAAGGCCTAGGTGGTATTTTCATTTCTTTTTCTAGTTCACACAGACATGACTTTGTAAGAGAAATGAGGATGTGGAAAGTGAGTCACTAGCTACATAACTGGGACTACATAGCAGGTTTTGGTAATTGAAACGATCTTTTCCTGGTGATGAATCAATTCATCTCATAAATACTTGGAAAAAATTAATTTTATTTATATATATTTATTTATTCCCTACCACATTCCAGAAAACAGTTATGCCAGTTTTGAAAAATGCAACAGTACAAAAAGATAAATTAAACAAGGGGATTGGGCAAAGGAAAAATAATGGTAGGACAATAATAGAGCCAAGATTAAATAAGCTCATAAAAATGCAAACCACTCACTTTAGTCAGAAGGGAGCCACACAGCTTTTCCTAATGTAAAGCGTGGGAGACACTATCTTGTGGATCCTTACTGAGTAGTGAATGTGTTTCAGAGCACTTCTGCAATCGATATGATAATGAATTTCACATGGCTATAGAGTGGTTAAGAGTTTGGGTCCTGGAGTCAACCTTTCTGGGTTCAGTCCTGGCTCTACCATTTACTAGCTGTGTAATCTTAGGAAAGTACTTAACATCTCTGGGCCTCAATTTCACAACTGCAAAATAGGAATAATGATTTCTACCTCATAGGATGGTTATGGAGATAATATAAATTAATGTTTGTGAAGTGTTTGGAACTGTTTCAGGCACATATTCAGCACCATGAAGTGTTAAATTTAAAAAATTAACAATTATTAGGTAACATTAAATTTTGTTAGATTAAAGATAATTTAATAATTTTTAGCTATAATCTATAAAAGCTCTGACAAATGAAGTCAAAACACATGGCTCTCTTGTGGTCTGGAGTAAAATTTATGGGAATGGATGGATGGCACATATCTTCAGGAAGGGCTTGGACATGAGGTTTTTGAGACCCTTGCCTATCTGATGAAAGGGTATTCTTCTGAGGAAAAGGAAGTAAAATACTCCAATAAAACAAAATAATCTATAAGTAGGACAGAAAAATACAACATTCAATTTTCAAGTAAAAAAATCAGGGAATGAAATAACACTTAAGACTGTAGTTGACTAAATTTTAGGGTATTTGTAAAATGTAATTTGAAGTTACACAACATTTATAGTTGATGAGGCCTGGTGAGCTGGCACTAATGACTAGAATTTAATTATGGCAGTATGGACTTTGTTCAGAAGAATTGCTCTAAAAGGAGTGGAGGAAGAGACAGTGTTGAATGAATTGAACTCTGCTTATACCTGTAAGGAAACCCAGGCACCTGATAATGAGAACATGGTGGATCCACCAACCATGGTATAAGCAGAGTTCAATTCATTCAACACTGTCTCTTCCTCCACTCCTTTTAGGCTGAGGGTAAACCTGAAAATGTATTATGAGTTGCCTAGCCAGATAAGGAATGCAAAGGAGAGATAAGTGAACATTTAATAAGCATCTACTTCTGCATCTGAGTAGGCTGGAGTGGCCAGTGACAGACTGGTTCTCTTGCCTGGAACAACTAGAAAAGCTGGACGATATACAGAATCTATTTATCTGAAGATAGTGAAGAGGTGCTGTCACAATGAAAATGAAAGGCAGCTAAGTCTCTGGAGAGGGAAGACGCCAGAGAGATGAAGGAATTACTGCAACTGCTTTTACCATGAGGGCATATGTTGATTCTGAGTCGGAGAGAGTCGGGATGGGGGCTGAGAATCTAGAATTTGCACCTGCTGAGGCATCTGCAAGGGAACAGAGAAACCAGCAAGTCTTTTGGTGGAGACTTGGCAGGGTTGGGATGGGTGCTCAAACCAATTTCTCGCTTAGCACATTTGCCAGATACTAGGGCAAAGACACCCAAAAGAGAAAGCCTCTAGAAGGAGAACACTGTAGCAGACTTGGGGTAGAGGAATTAGAGTTGGGATTTTTCAGGGGAGGGGACACAAACAATACACCAGGTTGGCAGTGGAAAATCCCGGAGGGTCAGGAGCATATTAGGGGTAGATGGAGCCTTAGCAGCACTGCAGCTCAGTCTTGACTCAGCATAGCTCCTGACTGGAGTGAGATGATCTGCCACTACTCTGTCTGCTTAGTGTAGGGCAGGATGAATCTTCTCTAGAGGAAGCCAGCACCAACTGGAGCCTCTACAATTTATGTAGACATGATGAGCATCTTTCATTATAATATTACCAGGTACACCAAAAGAAAAGACCACATGTCTGAAAACCACAAGAAAAAGGGACAATAGAAACAAAGCCACAGGTGATCCAGGTATTGGTGTTAGCAGATCAGAATCTTAAAATAATTATGATTAGTATTAGTTCAAGAAAATAAGTGAAAATATGGAGAATTTCTCTAGAGAATTATCATAAAAAAGAAACAAATGGAAATTGTAGAATTACTAACCAACCACTACATGCAAATTGTATGCCAAACATATGCTAGGTTCTTTATATACTCAACATTACTTAATCATCTTAAAAACCATAGGAAGTATATTTTATTGTCTCTACAGATGACAGGGATGAGAGTTACTCATATGTGTCTGTCATGCACCTTCTCCCTTGTTTTCCTTCTCCCTGACTTCACTTCTACTCATGAAAGGAGAAGCCTTGTAAGTTCTATCCTGGAAGTTTTAAATAGGTAGAGAGACAGGACCTGAGAAGGGAGGGGACTATGTCAAAGAGACTGTCAATCTGCAGAGTGTTTATCTGGCTGAGAAAGGGAGAAAGAAGATAGAGGAACAGGGACTGGGGCTGCAGATAGTGTTTTAGTGTGTGTGTGTGTGTGTGTGTGTGTGTGTGTGTGTGTGTGAGAGAGAGAGAGAGAGAGAGAGAGAGAGAGAGAGAGAGAGAAAGGGTCTTGGAGTAGCTCCAGGTTAGACATAATTGAGGAGTAGAAGAAGAAAATTTGAGAAATGTCATTATAAGTTATGAATTATTTCCTTTTTGCAAATAATTCAAAAAATAAATTCTTTGAAAGCACAAATAAAGTAATTTTAAAATTACTTTTTGGTCTCTGGACAGTGCTTCTTTATTTATGATATAAGCAGAGACTACACCACATGGGGCCACTAGTGAAGAGATTATTGCAATATTAAAGGTAAGAGGTAGAAAGCGCCTGAGCTAGAATAGTGATAAATAATGATGGAGAGAGATACCTGCAAATACCAGTAGATGCTACGGGGACAGAACAGGCAAGGCTAAAGTCACTGGGTGCTGGCACCATGGAGAAACATGTGATAGTCAAGGAATACTTCGAGATGAGAAGAGGGAGAGCTTGGAGGTAGGGAAGCTAGGTGGAAGTTTACTGAGGAAGTCTTGGTGTGAACAAGCAGTGGGGATGGGAAAGAAAGGACATTTATAATCCATGTTATGAGAGGTTAACTCATATGACTTAATGATGAGGTGGGCGTAAAGGGTGAGAAGGCTGAAAGTGACTGAGGTTTCAAGCCTGGGTGAGTAGGCAACGGCGGTGCTACTATTAACAGAAAGACAGAAGTTAGAGTGAGAAGTTAGCTGGAGAGGAAACATCACAAATGAGAACAGAAGGCAAGAGTTACATGGGGAGCTGACAATATCTGATTTTAAAAGAGCGTATGAGAAAGGTGTAAGAAAGAATACAAAACCAACGATGGAGTTAAAGAAGTGCTAAGAATTTGCACAAACAGGATCAGGAAGGTTAAAATTCTAAGTAAGTCTTGTCACATAGCAGGCACTCGAAACACACATGTTGTTAAATGAATGAACTGAGGCCTGTGAGAAATTCTCTCTGTAACATACTGCCTTTCAGGCGTTTTGCTGCTTGGAGAAGGTGTCATGTGAAAAGCAAGAAGGAAGAGCCATTTAAACATTATCTTGCTTTTCTCTTTTCCAGAAAAGGAGAGTGGTCTTTAACCGGGATGAGGCAGAACAAACAGAGTGGAGAGAATAGTAATGTAAGATGAGAGAGGAGCTCTTACAAGTACCCAGTCACTTTAAGTGAATTTACATCCAGTGAAGGACAGAAGTATGGGGTGTTCAGGGAAGGGAGAATTAGCCTCAGTGTCGTAGTCTGTATTTATCTGGCTATATCCAAAGGAGGGAATTTAGCAAGAAGTTAAAAGCATTGGCTTTGCAGTCCACAGAACTAGATTCAAATTCTGACTCAGCCACTTTGGTAGCTGTGTGACCTTCGATAAGTCACTTAATCTCTCAGACTTCACTCTTCCCCATCTGTAAAAACGAGATTAAGAATCCCTATTCTCACAGCGTTATTGTGAAGATTAAATGAGGTAGAGTATGCAAAGCACTTGGTTAAGTGACTAGCACTTAGTGAGATGTATGTGCTGGTTTATATATCTTTGCTTCCTTTACCAATTGTTTTCTTGGGCTACATTTCCAGCAATGGAATTAAAGTGTTGAAGGATCACTTTCCAGAACATGCACACTCCCTCTAGCAGTGCATTATAATACCAACGTCTGTTTAAAATACCAGGAACTAGAAGAATGTGTATTAAAGCCACTTGAGAAAAATTTCTCCTCAGTGATGTACCACCTCTGAGATCCTGAGGAACTGGGTGGAGTAAATAGTAAACTAAGCTGTTGGGCTCTAACAGTCAGAAATATCTGTTGTCTCTGCTGTGCAAAGACAGCAGAGTGCTCTTCAAATAGGAAACAGGAACTCAGTGGGTGGACCTAAAAGGGACTGTGGGCTTTGAAACAGGAAAAAAAAGAAGCCTGCTTCTGATAGCGAAAGAGATGAATTGCTGTGCTGTCTTGATCACCCATGTTCTGCTAGGTCAAACTTTTATTCTGTATCCACTTAGCAGTTCTACATGTCTTTGGCTTATATTTGCGGTTGTTTTATTTTGCTTTGTAAGTGTTATATTACCGTTTCATGTATGTGATCTCTTAGTTTTTCCATTTCAGGCAATGGCATACACATACTTGTCCAAATCAGAAACCAGGCAGTTATTTGATACTTTTCTCTTCTTCACTCCCTACATCCGATCCGTCACCAATTCCGACACTGTCTCTAAAACATTTCCTTAATTGGTTTACCTTTCTCTTCTTGACTTCCAGCATTTGTGTGCAAGCCACCATCATCTCTTGCCAAGACGACTGTTATGCCCAACTGCCTCAATTTCTTGTTTCCATTCTTGCCTCTGCTGGTTCATTTCCAAATTTTGGCCCAGGTAATCTTATAAAAACTTAGATAGATGATGTCATTTCTCATGATTTCTTTTGGTCCTTAAGCCCAAAGTCCTTACTTTGGCCTACAAAGCTTTGCATAATTTGACCCCTACTCAATTCTCCTCCCCACCTAGTGGCTCTCTCCTCTCACTCTGTTATAAAGGCCTTTTCATTCTCGATTCTTCTCTGAGCTCTTTTCAGCCTTGGGGTTGATGCACATGCCTTTCCCTGTGCTTGGTGGCTAACTCCCATTCACCCGGCAGGCTTCAGTTTAAATGTCACATTCACAGAGAAGTTCTCTGATAGCAGCCTTTTCTTTTCCTTCATAAACTTCTCAGAATTAGAACTATATATGTTTAATTCTGTCTCTTCCATTAGAGAGTAAGTTTCTTGAGGCATTATGTAGATAATGTTTGTTATGTTTCCACTAAATATCTAGGGCTTAGAAGAATGTCTGGCAAAGACTAGGTGCTCTTTATGTAAATGAACCATAATGGCCAGCACGGTGTTAGGAAGAAAATTAGTTTAAAAATATAGTTATTTAAGGACATTTCTCTTTACCATTTAAAGGTAAAAACTCAGGGTATTTAAAGTTTAGTGTCATATAACTGAATTCAGGAATTATTCTTTATAACATGAAACCAACAAAAGCAAGTCATATTTAATCCACATTTCAGAGATTTTCCAGTTTTTTTCCTGTCTTCTTCAGGATTGGAACAGGTTTGGGATCAGGGCAGCATTCAGCTAACTGTTTTTCTGTGGTTGGTATTTTAACACTCTTCCTCTTCCTCACCTGGGGATATGGGTACTCACCAGCAGGCTGTGACACAAAGCATGGAAACGCTGTTGATTTGTCTCTAGCTCATCCCAGTCCAGCTGCCAACAGCTCGTGGGTCTCAGGATAAATGGGAGTCCATATGTGACTGACTCACAGATACCAGTTGATTTTACAGCCCTGGGAAGAGGCAACGGCAGTGAAAGCTCCTTAGTGATATCCAGAACCTTGACCTAGATATACTTAAATTCAGATAAGTCTATGACCCTATTGTGAAATCCCTTAGGTTAGGGCCTATGAATTTATTCATCTAGTCTGGCCAGTACCTAGCAAGGTATCAGGCACATAGCACATTCTCAAAGCCTGTTAATCAATGAATGGAGCAGCCATCATGAAGGCTCATGACTCTAGTAGATATTTCTTCTCCTGAGCTCATTCTATTCCAAGTGACTTCCCTAGTGACACTCCCATAATACCCCTGCTACAGCAATCATATAACACAACAGTATGCTAACCATCTGCATCCCAGTCTTGGCTCTTGTATGGTGAGGTGCTGACAGAAGATGCATCGAAGAAGAGGATGCATCTAAGAAGGTTCCTAGCAGCATCTATGGTCACAAACCCATAAACAAATTTATTCAGAAACCTGTGCATGGGCACTGCCAGAGGAACCGGAAGCAGTAAAGGTGGCCTTTGCCATCACTGCTAATTCTTCCTTGGACTTGGCTTCCCTGGAAGCGGGAATTCTAGTGCTTAGAGAAACGGGAGGGCAGGGGAAGAGCCTTTGTACCACTTGTTCTTTGAAGGTCAGATTTCTGTCCTGATGCCTAAACACAACTGGTATTCAGTAAATATCTACTGAATGGATAAACACCATTCTGTGGATTTTGTTTTTCCCTTCATTTAGAGATGTTTTGGATTTCCAGTCCTCATCCAGACCTCCAAGTGTCCTGCTGCTGCACACATCTCCACCATCCGCTCATTTGTCTCTGCATGCTGAGCAGCCTGGCTGTGCTCAGCCCATACCTGACTCCTGCCTGCCCAACGCTTGGGGATATCCTCTCTCTTTAGGCTTTCTAGCCATAAAACTCATAAGAATAAGTATTTGCATGGATTAGGGAGATTCCCGTGGACCATACTTGATCACCCGGAGCTTATAATGACAGGCCGAGGACTGGGCAGCCATCTGGTAGAGTGTGCTGAAGTCTCCTTTGGGGTCATCCATTCTCAAGGAGCCATCAGCTGTACCAGGGAGTAAGGACGGGCTGAGGAGTCGCTCTTGGAGATCACATTTCAGGCACACTAGGATAAAAATGACACTGGGGGACGGATGTCTGTCACAAGTTACCTCAGGATATGCAATTAAGAGACAACATCTGTCACCAGTTCTACCTCCACCTGGCAAGTAAGAGTTGGGAGGAGGCAGAAGAGTGGAAGAGAAAAGTAAGATTGGTTTGGGAAGGCAGAGCAGATCTGGGACCTACAGTATTGCTCTACACAACAGGTAACATTTTCTGGGTCTGACATGATTTTTACTCGTTTTACTCCTGTGCTGGCTGAGAGATCTGGTTTAGGATCCAGCCTGAGAGGAACATGTGTCCTCTGTGGAAGAGGCAGCTAACACTACAATATGCAGAGGCCTTTTTTACAGAAGGAAATCTTGCCTCTTCTGCTTCCCTGTAGCGGCTTAGCTTTGGCAAGACTATAGGTCAGATGAAGGAAGAGCAGGAAAGCAGAAGTCAGGCAGTCAGCTGATAGCTATTGTTCCTCTGTTGGCTCTTCTAGTGACATTTGGGGGCTGGGGAGGAATAAGTAAGTTCCTGAAACAGTTTACTTCTAAATTCTTCAAAGGAACAAAAGTATAGAACTTTTTGGGCCTTGGAGTATCACTGTGGCACCAGACCACAGTTCTGAGAGGGCTTTGACTAGGTATGAGTTATTTGTCAAGGTATCATACTCTTCTGTATTAAGCTTCTGCTCCAGCAGTTATATTCACATGCCAGAGTGTATGATGTTCTGTTGCACTATGCTTGAATCCTTGATATTACAAAGTTTTTCAATAAAATGTATACTGGGTTTGAATATTATTAACAAGCTTACAAATACGCAAGCGTTGAGTACTTGTGAGAAGGCTAGTAGTTGATGTTAGTGATTTGTGAAATGATTAACTGCAGCATGAGGTACAAACAAAAGTAGAAATAATGTAGAAAAAAATAGGGTGCCAGAACAGATGTCAGGTACAACTGGCCCTCTGGGCTCGGCACTCAGACGTAGAAATTAATTCTGGGTGAGATGGCTCTTGGCCTGGTGTGTCCTAGAGCCCAGCAAGTCAATAGGAAGGACTTTGCCTAAGACTGCAGCTTCCCCTCATTCCTGTGCGCTGGACTTCACTGTAGGTCTTTGGGCTTCAGGACAGGACAGTTGTATTTATCTGGCTAAGGTTCTCAACTCTGGCTGAATTAAAATTCTTCTAGGAAACTTTAAAAAGGTACCGCCGTCTGGGCCCTACCTCACACCAATCAAATCAGGATCTCTGGGGATGAAGCTCAAATGTTCCTCATATGATTCTTATTGTAGCCGGGGCTAAAACTATGGGAACAGTAGTCTCAGCAGACTGTTCCAAAGTTGGGAAAGCTGTTTCAGCTGGGCTCGGGTCTAGAACGAGGTATCCTTTTCACCACCCAGAACCCAGGTGCCGAGGTGGCAAACCTCAAACCCAAGAAATTAGAAAAAACGCCATCTGGAGCTGACTGTGCACTTTGTCCGTCAGACGGAGGCCTCTGAGGGAAGCACCTAGAGAGGGGCCCAGGCAGCTACAGAAGCAGGTGGTGTGCAGTGGAGAACCTTGTAAGGAGTCAAAGTGAACATCTGAGGAGCAGTCCTCAAAAGATTCTATAGGAGGAGCGCTCAGAGTTTTGTTTTGTTTTGTAGTGAGCCACATATACAGAAATCCAAGTGTGTGGCAAGGTGTCGGTGTTTTAACCCATGGATAACTACAGTATGGTCCTTACTATGGTTGCATAAACTCTCGGGTGGCTCATTCCACTGCATGGGAGGCCTGCTTTCCCCAGACCTCATTCCGACTATATTTGAGCACCTGGATTCCAGTGAAGTTCTCCCCAGCAGAAGAGCTGATGAGTCTGGATCTAAGTTCTATCAGAGACCTGTGGACTTCCAAAAAATGGTTGCAGATGGAAATAAACATTCAGGCTCTGATCCTGGTGCTGAAAGCCATGGGAAGAGGGTGGGCAAAACAGAGAAATTCTCAATAGTACCACAGGCAAATGCTGTGCAACAGTGGAAGGAAGGCTGGTTGCAGGAGTTCCTGGCCTTTGAGGGGCCTGCCCTCCTAATAAGAAAAGTGAATCTTTAGGCCCTTCGTTTAGAATTACCTAGCATGAGGCAGGCTGTGTAGTAGGTAAGGGCCCTGGCTCTGGAGGCAGACAGACTAGGTTTGATGAATGTCCTCTGGGCTGAGAGGAGTCAAGTGTACAAAATATAGATTTCTAGTCCTGAGGGTAGGAGTGGGCTCTGGTGTTGCCTGGCTTCAAATTCTGACTCTGTTATTAACTTTCTCTGTGGTGCTGGGAAAATGTTTAATTTTGCTAAGTCTCAGTTTTCTCATCTGTAAAACAGTGATAATATTGTATTTAATTGATTCCAAGATGCATTATTTTCATATACTAACATCTCTATATGCATCTTACAATTGCCACTGACCAGGCACACACTTGTAACCTGTACATAGTACTCTAACTTTAAAAAAGCTCTCTCATAAATAAAAAAAATAATATTTCTAAGTGATAAGAAAGCATTGTGTTATGTTAAATTGGCAGTATTTTTCTTTCTAAGTAATTCTTTCTTACACAGAATATTGGTATATCTTATAATTGATAGCATCTTAGATTCAATGACATTATGGTGACATTACCTGCCTCATGATGTTGTGTGAAGATGAAATAGGATAATGCAAAGGAAAGAGTTAACATAGTGTTTTGGGGAAAAGAGATAAGAAGTGAATTCCAGAGGATAAGACAGGAAACAGTTGATACTATTAGCCTTGGACAAAAGGGGTGGAGAGGAGATCTTGAAAAGAAGATTTTATAGAAGGAAAGAAAGATTAAAATCCAGGTAAGTTGTCAAAGGTATCCCAGGCCCTAGATTGAAATAGGGGGTGGTGGTGGGATAAAGAACTGATGGTTATCTCCAGAAAGAAAGGACCAAAGTGTATCTTCCCCTTTGGGGATGGGAATCTGTACCCATTTTTTTCTCATTGAACTCCCACTCTTAAAAGGGAATACAGGCCTTGGTACTTTTCCTTCAGAGGTGGGCCTTGAGGGATCAGCTTTTCCAAACTCAGTGTGGCTGACTATACTGATGGCCCCATTTGCAGGCCCTGCCACCTGGGTCCTGAGCCAACCTTCAAAGGGAATATGAGACTAGAAATGGCTTTATCTGTGTCATCTAGAGGGACCTGGAATGAAGCATCAATACCAGCCAGAACAATATCCAAGGCCTGCTGGCATGTCCAGAACACTGCATTGATCTCTAGGCTTCCAGAATTGCCAGGACATGCTTTGGGAATGTAGTCTCGGGCCTCTAGATGTCCTCCCTGGGGCCTGCCTTTGTAGTTGCTTTAGTTCCCCTCGATTTGATGTCTCCCTATTCAAAAGACCTCTCTTTAATCTTGTTTAGTCTTGGTTCTTTTCCTCTACTCATAGGCCCTGTTGATAATGTTGAGGTACCAGCCTGCCTCAAATTATAATGTCATTAATAGCTACTGCATTAAAAAATAAAAATTTGGGAAAAATATGATTCACTGTGCTCTTATGTAGTATAGCTACTGCCCAACTATTGAGGTGGCTGTCTTTGCCTCTTAACTAACTGTTCCTTGCTGTCTGGACTTAATTACATTCAGTTTTCTAACTGGTCACTTTTTAGAAATTCTTTCCTTATTCCTTTTGCTTACACTGGACAACTTCGGCCAATCCTCCTCTAATCCCTAAACCTCAACTATTCTGTAGTCTGATGACTCACCAATCTAGACTCCAAATCCTAGACTAGGATGATCATAGCCTACGTAATATGTCTTTTGGGGTGGGGTGGGGGGCGTATACTTGGATTATCTGTGCCTCTGGAAATGTTGCCGAAGGACGGTGAAGGAAAAAGAAGATGGATATGTTCTTGGTCTGTTCCACTGTTATGTAGCCAGGCTTTGAAGAAAATCTCCATGCTGACAATATCATTGTCTACAGTCTGAAAGTCAATGTCAGTTCCCAGGAAAGAACTCTCTGCAGAAGAAAAGGAAATAGTGGTTAAAGTGTTTAATTCTTTAATTGTAAATTCTGAAATTGTAAATTTTAAATGCACACATTTTTTGACCCATTAATTCTACCTCCAGATATCTGCCCTACAGACATTCTTAGATAGTACATAAAAAGACATATGCAAAGATGTTCGGTACAGCATTGTTGCACTAACAAATAATCAAAACCCCAAACAGGAAGCAGTTCAAATGCCCAGCAATAAGGGAATGTCTAAATAAATTACGGTACACTCAGACTATGGAGTATTATGTAGCTGTTAACAAATAAAGTAAAGCTAAATGTAGTGAAATGAAAAGCTAGGAGATAGTAAGTGAATAAAGAAAGTTATATAACAAATGTGTATATGAGCCCATTTACATAAAAATAAAACTATCGGCCTAAGTACATACATATGTACATAAATGCATTTTTCAAAGGTCTGGAAGGCTACCATCAAACTGTTAGCAGTAGACAGGAGTGGAAATGGGACTGAGTTCTGAGATACATTCCTTTTTATTATTCATATTTCTATACTGTTTGAATTTTATTGAAATCATGTATTTAAAAACATTCTAGAATACAAAAACAGCAATAAAATAATATAGCAATGCAAATTAAATAGTTAACAAGCGGCACTTCAGCTTTTTGTTGTTTCATAGTGAAAATGTATTCAATTATTACTTCTGTTATAAAAAAATAAATTTTACAAAGATGAAAAGAAAAAAAGAAAAGATGAACTCCCGAGTTTTACCTTCTGACACAGTTTACGCAAGTTTGCCATTGGCATGCTGTATCTCACAGTGCGATCAGCAGCCAAGAAGACAGTGATGGTCTGATGGAATTTGATTTAATTCTAAATCTGAACGAATGGAGCTGGGTGGGTGGGTGAGGAGGCTTTGCTGGGCTACTTCCTGCTTCAGGCATTGCTAGCTCAGGAGTTGGGTTCTGAATATGCAGGTAAATGTCAGTAAAAGCCAAATATTAGGTGGTGGGGAAGTGCAGAGAGAGGAAATGAGGCAAGAGCTGGAAAGAACGTGAAGAGGAACCCGAATTTTTTTGCCTGACTGTGAGGGACTCTCTGAAATCCTTTTACAAAGGGCCTAAGAAAAGCCGGTTGCTCTAATGAATTAACTTCTGTGTATGACTCATGGATCCCAGGGAGAAGGTTGGTCTATTTCTAGAACGACATTCCTGAGGACAAGTATGCAGAGGTGGCAGACTCTTTACAGGGAACAAAGGGCTTCAGTCCAACGTGTTGGTACCCACACAGGAGGTGTGGTGAGACTTATATGACTTCATGTCATATTTAATGACTAGTTCTGTGTCTGAAAAGGGGCACCAAATGCATTTCTCTTTGACCGGTAGGATTAAAACTCTACTGTTTTTTGTGAATAACTATGAGGATTCATTAGCTAATTAGTTATTTCATTCATTTCTTTAGGCAGAAATATTCATCATGTATTACATAGAAGATAAAAATACCAGGTACAAAGATCTAATGATACTCTTTAAGGAGTTTATAAAGCAACATTGTATATATGTTTTTCAAAGGAATATTTATTGCAGTTATAAAGCGACACTATTTTTGACCATTCTTCTTAAACTCTCATCTGTCCCATTATGTTTTAGGGTGCTATAGTGATAAATATAAAGTAATTTGTCAAAGAAATGTCCCTTGTAAGTAAGGAGAAAGGTTTTTTTTAATAATGTGAACCTTATTTTGTCACAGGCAAAACAAGAAAAACCTTAATTTTTTTGAGCCTGGACTTTGACTTGAATGGCATATGAAAATGACTGAACAGCTTCTCCTCAGGGAGACAAAATAGTTATTAAAGCTTGAGAAGGCAGATACAGAGCTACCGAAATGGAACTGAGCAAAGGATCTCAGAAAGTAGAGAGGATAATATTGCTTAGAGTTTCAACAACGGAATTTTGGAGAGGAGAAATAAGTATTTCATTTTTTTTTTTTCTCCCCAGGGAAAGGGTAGAAAGTCTTCTCATGGCCAGTATAAGGGGACAACAGCAAAGTTATCTCCCACTGAGAATCTGGACATAAAAATAGGAGTTTTCCCAGAGTTAAACCATAAAATCAACACAGAATGGTGAGGTCCATTAAAAACAGTGATCTAAAGAAAGGAGAATGGCTTACTGACCACAGCAAGATTTGGCTGGAGCCTATGGACGGTACTGGCTTATCCAAAGAATGAACATTACAGAGAGGGTTGGCCAGAAACGAAGCACAGAGAACGGCATGGCTCAGAGGAGAGGGCTTGCTGGCTCAATGATGTGCCCCAATGCCAAGATGTGTCTGTTAAGTCTCTGCTCTTCCTGGTGATGATGATGGTTATGGTTCTCCCTCTAAAATATCCTGGCTTAAAACAGTCATGGGAATGTAGAGTACAACATAGGGAATATAGTAATAATATCGTAATAACTATAAATGGTTCCAGGCAGGTACTAGACTTATTGGGGGGATCACTTCATAAATTACTTAAATGTCTAACCACTATGCTGTACATCTGAAACTAATATAAAATAATATTGAATGTTAAATGTAATTGGATAAAAGTATTCTGGCTTATATTTTGGTCTTAGGCTAGATAAGGTAAGCCTATCTTGGAGAGAGGCTGTCAAAATAATTTTCTGATCTTGCAAAGCTGAAGGACCAAGCCTGAAACATGGCGTCTCTCAAGGAAAATGCCGGTCTTCTCTGCAGACTTCCCATCAACATTCCTGAAGTTCTGTCCAACTTCTTAACCTATAGGTTCTTGGGAAAGCCAC
Organism: Pteropus alecto; assembly: GCF_000325575.1. Classification (NCBI taxonomy): domain Eukaryota; kingdom Metazoa; phylum Chordata; class Mammalia; order Chiroptera; family Pteropodidae; genus Pteropus; species Pteropus alecto. The sequence goes on from NW_006430723.1 coordinate 1,246,803, forward strand.
AGAGCAGAGCTTCTTCCTTGGAAAAAGTTCTCATGTAATTTTCGCAGAGACACTGTACTTTGGGTTTGAGTCTATAGTTTTTCGGGCTCAGAAGGGAGTTAGCAGCTTCTCAGGGACAGTCACATTGTTCAAGTTAACCTCTAATGTGTTAAGCAGAACACACTAGAGGGAAAATGTCTTTTCCATTTCCTCTGCCAGTGGTTCAGACATTCCTTTCCTTGTGCCTGGATCATGGCAGTAACCTCTTAGCTGTCCTACCAAACTCCATTCCTTCTCCAGTACTTACATACTGCTACCAGTTAATTCTAAAATGTGGTTTCATCAGATCCTATTGTTGCTAAAGAGCACATATTGCCTTCCTGCTGTCATCTTTATTACCCTCACTCAGCCTATGTTACTGGTAATACTCATCATTCCTCAAATACCACACCCTTCCCTTCTTCTATGATGGCTTATACGATTCCTTCCATCTTTACCCGTTGAGATTCTGTAATCCCACCCCGCACGGGTAGCTTACATAGAGCTGAAGCTTAGCAAATGCCTGTTAAGTTAAACAACAAATTAAACAATTGCTCCCTCCTCTGTGGCTCTCACTACTTTTTCCTGTAACCCTTCTGCTTCAGCTAAGTTCGTCTCCTTTGTCACATGACTTCCTTCCTTCCTTAGTGCTTTTATTACTCTGTCAATCCATGGCCTGTGCCTCCCCCAGAATTCAGCGCAGAGCTGACTCTGTCCAGGAAATTATGCTTAATTATATCCTCCCTTATTCGGTTTTAATCAGCATCCCCTGGGGATCTGTGGGCTTCATTTGGTCAATATTAATTACACTTGTTAATTGTCTCCCCTGAGGGGGTTTCTTCTCTTTCTGTGAGTTTTTGAAAGGTGATGGGAGGTAGTGGAAAGACAAGGGTTTGAATCTTGACTTGAAAGTTGTTAGCTATGTGACTTTGGGCAAAGTGGGGATAGTACAACCTATGTCACAGTTATAGCGAGGCATACGAAGTAAGATGATTATCTCTCAATGGCATGCGGTAGGTCCAACAAATGGCATTTTCTTCCTTTACTCTCGTTAACAAAGTCATTTGCATTTATAGAATAAGAATGTGCTTTCCTTATTTAAATTCTCCCCTCCCCGCCCATCACTTCCCTTGGTGACTGCTTCCTCCCCAACACTTAGAACTGTGTTCCTCACCAGTACAACTAAATGTGCTACATTTGGGGGCTGAGAAAGAGACTTCTCAATTTCTCAGATACTGAAGAGCAGCTCCCACATGGACTGGGGAGTAGTGCACTGGACACGAGATGAGCTGAGTCCCACTGAGGGTATGAAATAAAAAGGTTACCGGAACGTGGGCGCAGCTCTGAGCGTCTGGGTGATGAAGACAAGTGAGGAAGGCCTGGTTCACAGCAGTCTACCCAGCAGCCAGCATTCACATTCAGTTTTTGGAATTACCCTGCCCCCCTGTGGCCACAAGCAGTGACATCCTTCACTGAGCTCTTTTTCAGCTTTTCTGGAAGGGCTACAATAATGAGAAAAACTAATCATCGAAAATAAGGTAATGCCTAAAGCAGTTCTACTCAGAAGTCAACCTAAAAACAGGGTTACAAAACGAAAAATGTGTTTAAATGGGAGAAATAAACACTTTAACACACTTACATGCACCTTTAATGACTGTATTTTTCTCTTGACATAGAATGCCTAAAGTGGAGGTCCAAGAAAATGGCCTGCACATCCTCCCTAGTCCCACAAAGGCCCTGACCTATAGGCCAGACCTATTTCTATCGAAATGACCTTCATACAGCCTCTTCTTGGGCTTCACATATGGGTATCGCGGGTACCCATCTGAAATTATATACAATTTCACCTGTATGTGTATACATATATTTTGGTGGGGTAGAGGAAGGAGATAGGTCTTTAGCTTTTAACGGGTTCTCAAAAGAGCTTCATGACTCCAAAAAAGGTCAACAACCACTACAGAAACTATGAAATCATGGTATCTTAGCCTCCCTAGGTCAGTTTACAATCAGTTCTGGCTACTCTCTGAATACAGAAGTAGCTCTGGGTTGTTAACAACCAGGTTAAGTAATCAAAGCAACTGGATTTTGCTCAGGAACAGCTATGCAGTCACTCAACCACTGTCCCTAAATCAGCAATGGCATGAGGATCAGCTGCAGCAGCTCACAATGTTGGGGGCAGTCCAGCTTGTCTGTCACTTGCCTCATTTGTGGAGATGATACTTGGACCCTGGGAAAAAGGTGGTGACAGGGACAGTGGTAGTTACAGCAGTGTAGACTCTGCCAAGAAGTGAGTGCAGGACTGACCAAATGGTGACCATGTTCCTGCGGTGTCAGTCTATAAGAGGGGTTAAAATAGCACTAGAACGTATGAGATAGAGAAAATTTATTTCCCTGGATTCTTATCAGGGAGAGTACTGTTGTCATTTATTCATTTGCTTATTCTTTCATTTAATTAGTCATTCAAATAATTATTTATTTAGTGCCTTCTGGGAGCTAAGCACTGATTGTGCCATCAATGAAAGAGGCAAATTTCCTGCTTTAGTGGCTTATATTCTAGTGGGAGAACCGATAATAAACAAATAAAACAGAAAACAAATGCAGATAATGATAGACACTATAAAGAAAAACAAAGCAGGATAAGGGTGTGTGTGTGTGTGTGTGTCTAATAAAGAAAAACAAAGCAGGATAAGGATGTGTGTGTGTGTGTGTATCTAGTCTGGTCCGCCAGGGAAATATGCTCTAAGAATGTGATAGTTGAGCAGAGAATTAAACTAAGCAAAGGAATGAGTCATGAAAACATTTGTGGGAATATTGTTCCTTATAGAGGACATTAAGTTCAAAGGTTTTAAGGTGGAAATGAGCTTGGTATGTTGGAGGAATAGCAAGAAGGCTGAAATAGAACAAGGTGGGGAAAAAAAGACCAGCTGATAAGCTGCTGGGATAAACAATGGGACCCGCAAAGAAGCATGCTCGTGAAATACCAGGTAGTCACTACGCTTGCTTCTCAGGAAGCAAGGCTTTGGCTTTGCAGAGTGGAGCCAGCACTCCTTTCCTTTATCTTTCTCTTTGCGTCTGTTTGCTCCTAAACGAATTCTGAATTAGTATTTTCAAAATATGTGTTTGAAAGTGTGCCAAACTATTAACTTGCATGGGATGTCCACTGACCCTCCCATACATGCTTTTAGTTCTGTGGTGGTGGACAGTGGTGGAAGGAGATGAGAGGAATCTAGGAGTCCAATGAATAGAACTCAAGCAGAGACGCCTGGCTTGCAGTGGATATGCCTCTTTCCCAGCCCTAGTCAGCTATCCAGGGAGCGCTACACTACAGGAGTCAAGCTGGTACAGCCTAAGGTGGACTAAAACACACACACACACACACACACACACACGCATGCACACACACACACACACACACAACCAAAACAAAACCCTCAACTGTTAACCAGAGAATGAAATACTAATGAATCACGATGATTAACTTTGTCCACGTTATAGCTCCAGGGATCATTTCTTTCTTTTTTTCTCTTTTTTTAAAAAAATTCTTTAATGTCACCACATATTTGACCTCTTTCTTTCTTTCTTTTCTTTAACTGAATAAGTTTGACATGTAACATTGTGCAAGTTTAAGGTGTACAGCATATCATTTGATAAATTTATATATTGTAATATGGTTGCTGATGTAGTGATACTACCACACTACATAATTATAGAACAATATTATTGTCTATATTCCTTATATTGTGCATTAGATCTCTATGGCTTATTTACTATTCATTATAAGTTTTACCCTTAAACATCATCACTTTTATCCTCCCACTCACCAATCCTGAGGTAACCACCATTTTACTCTGTTTTTTACAGGCTTAACTTTTTTAGAGTCCACATATATAAGTGATATACAGTACTTGTCTTTCTGCCTGACTTATCTTGCTTAGCATAATGAGTTCAAGGTCCATCCATATTGTCAGAAATGGGAAGATAGCTTCCTTTCTCATGGCTAAATAATATTCCATTGTGTAAATGTACCACAACTTTTTTTTTTTAATCAATTCATCTGTTGATGGGCATTTGGGTTATTTCCATATCTTGGCTATTGTGAATAATGCTGCAGTAAACATGGTAGTGTAAGTATCTCTTTGAAATCACGTTTTTATTTTCTGGGGTACATACCCAGAAGTAGAATTGCTGGATTGTATAGTAGATCTATTTTCAACTTATTGAGGAACCTCCATATTGTTTTCCATAGTGGTTGGACTAATTTACATTCCCACCAACAATGTAAAGTTGGCCCTTGTGCAGGGTAAGGGCACTGATTATCCTCCTTGAAAATCCTCATATAACTTAAATTGGCCCTTTGCACATGCAGATTTCAAAACTGCCAGCTGACTCTTGAACAGCGCTGGTTTGAACTGTGCAAGTCAGTTGAACTGAGCAGGTCAACCGAAAAAAAATCCACATATATAGTGGCCTCGTGCAGTTCGAACCCATGCTGTTCAAGGGTCAACTGTGTAAGGGCTCCCTTTTTACCATGTCCTCGTCAGCACCAGTTGTCTCTTGTCTTCTTGATAACAGTCATTCCAACGTGAGTGAGGTGATATCTCATTGTGGATTTGATTTGCATTTCCCTGATGATTAGTGAGGTTGAGCATCTTTTCATGTGTCTGTTGACCATTTTAATGATGTCCTCTTTGGAGAAGTGTCTGTTTACTTCTTCTGCCCATTTTTAAATTGGATTATTGAGTTGACTGAATTCTTTATGTATTTTGGATATTTACCCCTTCTCTAATATATGACTTGCAAAAATTTTCTCTCATTCTGTAGGCTGTCTTTTCATTTTGTTGATTGTTTCTTTTGCTGTACAGAAGCTTTTAAGTTTGCTGTAGTCCCATTCGTTTTTTGTTTGTTGTTGTTGTTGTTGTTTTGTATCATGCTTTTGGTATCATGCCCAAAGAAATTATTGCCAATATTGATGAGCTTCTTCTCGACATTTTCTTCTAGGAGATTTATGGTATCAGGTCTTACGTTTGAGTCTTTGATCCATTTTGAGTTAACTTTTGTCAGTGGTGAGACAGGGGTCCAGCTTCATTGTTCTGCATGTGTTTCTCTAATTTTCCCAGCACATTTGTTGAAGAGACTATCCTTTTCCCGCTGGGTATTCTTGACTCCCTTGTCAAATATTAGCTGACCTTATATACCCCAGGTTTAATTCTGGGCTCTTTGTTCTGTTTCATACAATGGATGATTTACATCATTAGTGACAAACTAGGGAACTATGGGTCCCCCTAGCTCTGAGACAGGTCCCAACCTAATTTCAGGTGTAATATTTTAGCCCTTAGTAACCAGATAAACAAGGAAAAAAACTGTTTCCAGAAAAATTACTTTGGCTGGGTGAGTAATCTTTTTAGATTTACTTTTTCTCAGGCCTGTGTGTTTCTAATAGTGCAGAAGCCTGTGACTGGTAGCAGGGACTGCTCCATGGGGAAAGCAGCACCATGTCCCCACACATTTGGGATGATGAGAGCAAACCTGCATGACAAGGAGCTGTCAGTCAATCCTGCTTTGAGATATATAACTTGCCTTGCCCTGGCTGGTCCAAGCAGAAAGGAGATCATGCAGGTGCAGCAAAGAGGGTCCTGGTTAGGGAAGGATGTGTGCATACCTGTGGGCACCAGATTCAGCACCTTTTCCACCTCTGCACCCCCAGCACTGGCATAGTATCTGGCATACAACAGGAGCTCAGTAAATGCTTCACAGTACAGAATAAACTAACTCTGGCCAGCCTGCTGGTTACTTTCTCTATGACCTTAGACCAGTCACTTCATCTTCTAAGCTCAATTTCTCCATATGTAAAGTGGAAATGATAATAATACCTAGGCAAAGAGTTTGTTAGAGTATAAAATGATGACACCTAAAAACACTTTGTAGATTTTAAAGCACCATGCAACTATAAGTTTTCTAATCATGAAAGATTAGAAAACTTCCTCCCAGCTGTCTGCACATGAACATTTTAGTCATATGATTCAAGTTGTAAGAAAATATATTTTATCTATGGATCTCAATAGCTCTATTTTCATTTTATTGAAAAAAAATGCAGCTCATATGAAAAAGAGGTTGATTTTTTACTGACTGAGATATTTCAAAGTGTAGAGCACAGTTTGACTTAGGAAACACTTGGTTTAAAATGTATTTAAAAAGTCTTCTTTTTCTGCACAAACTAATTTGCATATTCTATAAACCAAAAAGCATTTAATGTAAATTGTAATGCAAATTTGAAAAGCTGATTGGGAAGACGTGTTTTCATTACACTTAAATCTAGCATTAAAATCTATTGGAATGACCCTAAGAAATAGACCAAGGAGTTTTGCCTCCTTAATGCCCACGGCAGCTGAAGGAAAGATTTACTCCTAGGTGAAAACAAAAGTAGGAGGAACCAAGAAAGAATATAACACTAGGGAGCCAGGTAGACTAAGGAAAAGTTTTTAAAAAACACTGAAATCAAAGAAAGCCCTAAAACATATCCTAGGCAAAAACAACCAAAATCTAGATAGACTATGTAACAAATTTGTGATCTTATACGTGTGTATGCATTTGTTGGTACTGTTCGACGTGTAGCTTCAGGGTACGGAATTCCTAGAAGTGGGAGTGGTGAGTCAAAAGTAAGTAGTTATATCTTGCCAAATTCCCCCTCAGAAAGGTTGTGCCCTCGTGCATTCTACCAGCAATGTATAGAAGTGAAGCCTCACCAACAGAATATGCTGTCAAACCTTTTAACTTTTGCCAATCTAATCGGTGAGAACTGATATGCCAGTGTAGTGTTAATTTTCATTTCTCTAATTATGAATGAGGTTGAGCATATTTTCATATGTTTCAGGATCATTTTAAAAAAGCTTTGAATTATCTGTTCATGTCTTTTGTCTATTTTTCTATAGGGTTTTGGTCTTTCTCCCCTCAATTTGTAAGTGTTTTTTTAATGTTAGAGTTATTAACCTTTTTCCCTTTGAGATATAAATTGCATATGCTTTTTCTTAGTTTTTCACTTGTGTTGTGCTTTTTGCCATGCTTAAGATTTTTATTTTTATATAGTTAATTTTTATGTATTTAAATCAATCAATCTTTTTTTCATTGTACTGGATTATGAGTCATAGGTAAAAAGCCTTTCCCTATGCTGAGATTATAAAGGAATTCGCCAACATTTTCTTTTACTACTTTTAAAATATCATTCTTTACATAGGTTCCTAGTCCATTTAGAATATTTTCTACATGGATAACCAGTTGTCCCAGCACCCTTTTGAACAAGTCCATCTTTGCCTTACTGATTCATGATGCCACCTTTATTCTATGCAAAATTTATATTGGTATTTGTGTCTATCCCTGGCCCCTACCAATGCTTGTACTGTGCTAACTAGTACTCTTCTGCTAAGTATATGATGGGCTGATTTCAGATATAGAAGTGGCCAGATGGTCCCAAAGTTGTTGAGTGGGAGCAGTGCGAGTCATTTGTCAAGTAAAGCAGGTAGGGGTGTGTGTGTGTGTGTGTGTGTGTAAGGGGATTAGGGGATGAGGGGAATAAGAGAGAATAATGGGAGTTTAATCAAAAGAACTTCTTTTAAGTTATAATCTCCTAAAGACAGGAAGAGAAATGATGGAGAACTTGAAGCTATTGACCTGAATAGAAGATAGAAGGAAGGTAAAAAGAAAGAACCAAACTGATCAAGACTGAATAAGGGCCTTCCAGTCTGGTTAGGTTCCAGTACCTAACAAACTGATCTTTCTGTAAATAACAGCTATAAACACATATTACTTGAGGGCTCTGGAGATTGAACAAAGGTAGATTTTGGAGAGGAGTTCAAACTTGGAGGAGGTGACCAGCAAGGAATGAGTGCTCCATTTTTGTACCTTTGCCCTGAGGGTGGCCTTGGTTAGAGCAGTGTAGGAAAGCTACAACTTCAATAGAAAGGCCTCTGTCTTTCATTGGGATTACTGGGGAAGGAACCTGAGGCACCTAAAGTCTCCAGAGAGTGAGGGAGAAATCTAAGAAAGGAGACATCCAGATCCAGAGAGCCCTAAATCATGTCTTTAAGCTCAACTGACCCTAGGTGGGACAAACTGAAAGTAGCTCACACTTTAAGTTTAAAGAACAGAATTGAGATTTGGGTGAGGGGCCCATTGCAAGCCATGAGAGGTTGCAGTTTGAATTTAACAAAGTTAACTGTCTGTCAAAACAAACATTTCTCAGAGTTATATAATAGAGTCCAGAGTCTCTAATGTTATGTGTACATAACAGTCAAAAAATACAATCTAAATGTTTTTGGCATACAAAGAGTCAGAAAATGTGTCCCAATCTTAAAGGAAAATACAATCAATAGATGCAAACTCCGAGATAACAAAGATGTTAGATTTATCAGGCAAAGACTTTAAAGCAGCATAATTATAATTATGCTCAATGAAGAATAGAAAATAAGTTCATAATGATAGAAAAGATAGGAAATATCAAAAAAGCAATAGAAAGTATAAAAGAGAACCAAATGGAAATGTTAGAACTGAAAAGTACAATATCTGAACAAAAAAGTTCACCACATTGCCTTAGTAGCAGATGGAGATGAGAGATGTGTGAATTTAAAGATAGATCAATAGAGATCATCTAATCTGAAGAAGACAAAGAAAAAAGTCTGAACAAACCAAACTAAGCCAAACCAAACCAACCAACCAAACAAAAAACCAGAGTCTTGGGGAACTGTGGAACAATTTAAAAAGGTTTAACATCTGGATAATTCAAGTCCCAGAAGGAGAGAATAGTGGTAAATGAGACAAAAAAAAAAATAGTTGAAGAAATAATGGCAGAAAGTTTTCCAAATTAGGTTAAGGATATAAATTTGCAGATTCAATAAGCTCAGTGAACCCCAAACAAGAAATCCATGCTGAATCACATGATTGTAAAGCTGCTGAATAATAAACATAAAGAAAATATTCTCGAAAGCAGCCTGAAAAATGATCTTTTACATACAAGGGAAAGTGATTTAAGAGCTGTGACTTTTAATGAGAAACCACAGAAGGCCAGAAGACAGTGGAGCAACATCTTTAATGTGCTGAAAGAAAAAAAAAATCCTGTCATTTCATAATTCTATATACAATAAAAATATCCTTCAAGAGTGAAAGTGAAATATACATTTTCATATAAATAAAAACTAAGAGAATTGTTATCACTGGAACCAGACTACAAGAAATACTAAAGTTCTTTGGGCTGAAGGAAATGATACCCAGCGGAAAGCTGGGTCCTCAGGAATTAATGAAGAGCACTGGAAATGGTCAATATAAAAGATAATTTTTCTCTTAGTTTCTTTAAAAGTCACATAACTGTTTAAAGGAATATTTACAATATTGTCATGTGGAGTTTGTAATGTAGATGTAATATACATAATAACTATAACAAAATGTCAGTGTGTATAGGGGATAAATGAACATACATAGTTGCAATGTTTTTGTATTTTACATGAAATGGTACTATATTAATTCAAAGTAGGCTGTAAAAAAGTTTAAGAATACATTTTAATCCCTACTTAGGTATTGTAATCCTGAGGCTTCAACATTCTATGTAAAGTGGTACTATACTGACTCTAAGTAAACTGTGAAAAGTTAAGGATGTATAGCATAATCCCTAGAAAAGTCACTAAAAAATAATGCAAGAAAATATAGCTGAACAATGAATAAGTTAAAATAGAATTTTAAAAATATTTCATAATCTAAAAAAAAAGCAGGAAAGCAGGGAAAAGATGAACAAAAACCCGAGAGGACAAACAAAAAATAAAATGGTAGACCTAAATTCAACTATATCAATACTTATGGTAAATGCAAATGGACTATCTACTCCAAATAAAAGGCAGAGATTAGCAGAATAGATAAAAATGGACTTAGTTACATGCCGTCTTTGTACTTAAAGAGATATACTTTAAGCACAAAGACACAAATGGCTGAAGGTAAATTATTGGGAAAAGATGAACCAGACACACAGTAAGACCCAAAATAAATAAAAACATATGCCCATACAAAGATTTGTGTATGATTATTTGCAGCAGCTTTAGTCACAACAGCTAAAAACTGGACACTAACAACCAAAACATCCATTAACAGGTGAATGGTTAACATAATGTGGCACATTCACACAATATAATACTACTCAGCAATAAAAAGACACTAATTATTGGTATAAACAACATGGATGAATTTCGAAATCTGAATAGAAAAAGTCAGATACAAAAGAAGGATTTACTGTATGAGTCCATTTATATAAAGTGCAAACCAAAAGCAGATCAGTGGTATACATTGGGGGCCAAAGAAGGGATGGAGTATAAAGGGCAAAAAGAATCTTTTGGGGATGATGGAAATGTTCTGTATCTTGATTGTGGTGATGATTTGTGGGCATATTCAATTGCCAAAACTCACCGAATTATATACTTTGAATGGATTCAAATTACAGTATGTAAATTATTTCTCAATAAAGTTGGTGGGGAAAAAATTTTTTAAATCCTAATATTCAAATAACTTTATATTTTCCTTTGAACTCTAAAAAACTCTTTAATTCAATTTTTAAAAAGGGAAGGAAGATTTGCCATTTTCTGAGGCTATGGTTTCTGTTGGTAAAATAAACAAATGTCTCTCTGTGTTAAAAATCTTTAGTAATAAATACAACAGTGGTTGTAATTTAGTCTTAACACCATAGGGAAATGACTTTAATGCAGTTATCAAAGGCGAACTCAAGGAACAGCTGTATTTTCTGGCCTATTTTCTAAGACAATGAAAGGAGGAAAAATATCTATCTTGAGTCTGAAAATTGCACTGAAGCATGAAACATAGAACAGGTCCGTCCCCTCCCGCCCCACTCCCCCACCCGCAGCTGGTGGAATCCTTTAGGAAGCAATGAATCTTTATCTTCTATGTTTGGGTTGTTAACATTTGATGTTTCCTGAGAACACATATGGATAAAATACCTTTCCAAAAGAGCTTGACATCGATCTCTGGCAAAGTCTAGGAGAAAATATTAAACAGATGGTTTGTGAGCACTTAGAATGGGAACTTGATATCCTTGTGTACAAGCTGAGAGATGTAGGCTGGTGGACAGCATCATTAGGCTGATTTGCAACTGGCTGAAAGACTTACATACCCAACGAGTGCAGACTGTTGTCAACCTGGACCGATGCCCTCTGGATGCCAAAGTGCATTGATCACAGTGGCCATTTTAGTTTTGGCATATTTATTACTTAGCTAGTCTTTAGAAAGCTATTATAAATTTTTTTATTATATGCAAATAAACACATGCAACATATATGTAAGCTATGAAGCATAACAGCATTTGAACACTCATGAATCCTTTATTCAGCGTAAGCATGTAGAACATCACCAACACTACTAAAATATCTATATGCTTCTCCCTGATCTTCTCCAAGGGAAAACTTGCCAAACTGAATTTTTTTTATCATTCCTTTTCTTTTAAAAGTAGCTTTATTGTTTTAAACAAATACTTTATTATTTTAGTTTTGCTTGAGCTTTATAAAGAGGTATCATACTGTACATATCTTTGATTATATGCTTTTTCCTCATTATTAAGAAGATTCATCCTCATTGTTGTCTGTAGCTGTGAATATTCCGCTTTGTGAATATACCTTGCAATATTTACTCATGCCTTGTTCAATGGACATTTGAATGGTTTCTAATTTTTGGCTTTTTGAATAATGTCAGTATTTACATTCTTATACATGTCTCCACGTGCCTTTTTTAAAAGTTTTTCTGGAGACATTCTCCTAGGAATGCAATTGCTAGGAATAGAATATTGTGAATGTTACTTTACAACAAAATGACAAATTGTGTACCAATTTACATCCTTTCTATCAGTGTATAAGAATTTCCATTGCTCTGTTGTTGTCAATACAGTTGTGAGACATTAATTTTTTGCAACCTAGTGAGCATAAAATGGTATTATCAATGTCTTAATTTATATTTCCTTGATTACTAATGGGGGTAAGAATTTTTCTTATGTTTATTTTTCTTATGTTTATTAGATTTCCTTTTCCATGAAATGCCTGTGTAGATCTTTTATGCATTTCAAAATTAGATTGTCTTTTTTTAAAAATTGAGTTTCAGTCATTCTTTATTCCGAATACCAATTATTGATTGGTATACGAGTTCAAAATATAGTTATAATTTGTCATATCACTTTCTTTATGGTGTCTTTTAATGAACAGAAATTCTTAATTTTAAAGTAGTCATACTTATCAATCTTTTATTTTTTGGTAAGCAAACTTTGTGTCTCATGTAAGAAATCCTTCCTCTTTCTCTCTATCTCTGGTCATAAAATTTTTCTTTTAAATTTTTAAAAATTCTTTTAAGGTTTACCTTTCATATTTGTCTTAAATCCATCTAAAATATTATTAAAAATTGTATGTGATAAGGATTGAATTTCATTTTTCTCATATGGGATACTGGCAGTTTCAGTATGATTTAACGACTAGACCCGTCCTTTTCCCACTGCTCTGTTATGCCAGCTTAGCTGCACACCAAGTTGTCATATAATGTGGCTGTCTGTTTCTGGGCTCTCTAATCTGTTCTAGACTGGACGATTTGCCTATTCTTGTTTCAATACGACACTATTATAATAAGAATAGCCTTATAATCATCTTACTATCTGGTAAGGCAACCATTTAGCCTTAATATCTATC
>NW_006430723.1:1259760-1279791 GCF_000325575.1 Pteropus alecto
ATAGGATTTTGACTGGAATTGATAGATGAATTTGAAGAGAACTGAATTCTTATGATAATGAATGTTGTTATAAATTAACATACTCCACTTATATCTTCCTTAAGGTGCATCAATGAAGTTTTAAACATTTACCAATAAATATTCTATGTATCTTTTGTTAAGATTTATTTCTCAATCCTTTACTTTTTTATTACTGTAAAAGATGTTTCCTTAAAGACTAAATTTTCTGTTTGTTTCTAAATATAGAAATGCTATTGAATTTTGTATATTGACCTTATATCCAGCCACCTTTTTAAACTCTCAGTAATTGTAATAATTTTTCTATAGAATCTTTTGACTATTAATGTAGCCAATCAAATAAGTTTCAAATAATGTTAGTTTTGTTCCCTCCTTTCTAGTCTTCATATCCTTTACTATTTCTCTTATCTAACTTGACTAGGACAACAATGTTAAATCAAAGTGGTCATGGGGGGCATTCATGCCTTTTTCCTGATTTTCGAAGGCAATATTTTTAACATTTCACCAGTAGAAACTGTATTTATTGTAGATTTTTTTGGTAGATACACTTTGGCAAGTTAAGAAAGTTATTTTCTATCCTAAGATTACTAAGATTTTTCTCTTAAATAGTGAATGGATGTTAATTTTATCATATGTTTTTCTTATTTATTAAGAACTTTTTTTTACCTTTTAATATGTCGATGTGATAAATATTTATACATTTTTATTGCTAAATCACCTTGTATTTCTGGGATAAATCCAACTTAGTTAGTACTATATTCTCTTTTTATATATGACTGGATTATTTAAGACTGTTTTATCTGTTTTCCTGAGTGGACTGGCCTGTGATTTTCTTTTCTTACATTGTCCTTGTCTGGTTTTCTACTTGGGGAGTGTTTTCTTTTCTTTCTTTCTTTTTTATTATTACCTTTTAATCACCAAAAAGTTTGTATAAGATTGGAGCAATATATTCCTTGAAAGTTTGATAGAACTCGACGGTAAAACCATTTAGGATTGGGTACATTATGGAAACAATTCAGATTTTTTATTTGTAAGTCGAATTTAGTATCTTTTTAAGAATTTGTCCATTTTTGTCTAAATGTCTGAATTCATAGTTTTATCTGCAGTTATGTCCCCTTTTCCCAACCTTAATGTAGTTTCTTGTATCTTTTTTCTTCTTTTTCCTTCATCGGTTTCACCAGTGGATTCTCTATTTTATGTTTTTCAAAGAACCAACTTTTAAGTTGTTGATTATCTCTAGTGTTCTTTTCAACTGAGGCAGTATAGAGAATGGTTAAGCACGTGAGCTTTGGAGCCAAACTGGTTAGATTTGAATCCCTGTTTCATCTCTTAACTGAGAAATCTTGGGAAATTTAATTTAGACAAGGCACTATGCCTTAGTTTCTTCATCTAGATTACATGAGGGTTAAATAAGATAATATGTGGAAACTAGAACAGAAAGTATTTGAACAGTAAGTATTCAATAAAATGTTGCTCTTATTATGATCTATAAACAGATGTTAGAGTATGTGAAGAGACTGTGGCTTTTAGTTCACATATCTTTTCCTTGGTGCTCAGAACTTATTTTAGGATGAAACAAGCTAGCAGCATTATTCCTTTGATTGATGACTCTTCTATAAGGTTAACTCTGGCTACTGGAATTGGCAGGCTCTCCTAGATTTTAAATTTATGATCCAGATCCAGCATTAGGGATTTGCTCTAAGGTGTAGGATTGGCTTATATGTAAAAAAGGCATAGAAAGATAAAGAGGGCATCCAGCTTCCCCTTGTGAGAGGTATACTTCTTCATATTTTCTTAGACCAACACTTCCTAGTTCTGTTTTAAGAGCAATAAAAAACAAAATAGATAAATAATATAAAAGAAAGGCTACAAAATCTATGGAAAATTGTATAATATTATGTTATATGAAAACAAAAAAATTACATACATGAATTATAACTATGTAACCTAAATACGATGTGGACAACTGAGAGACAATGTGCAAAATGAAATCAGGATAGTGGAATTATGAATAATTTTAAAGCAAAACATTATTTTATGGTCATATCTTCTTTTCAATAAAAAATTACTAGAGCCTGAAATTTTCTTAGTAAAATGTCACATGTAAAAAGATACTTCTAGTACTCCTATTTTAATATCGACAGATAACATTTATTTACTGCTCACATGAGTCAGGCACTGTTCTAAGTGCTTGACATGCAAGTTCTATTTAATCTTCATAAAAACCCTCTGAGGTGGCTACTATTATTAGCCTTATTTTATAAATGAGAAAATTGTGGAATAAAGAGTTTAAGTAACTTGTTCAAGGTCACACTGTTCTTTAATAAAATGTAAAAAAATCTAACTGGATGATTAAATAAATGGTGATGAATTTATACATTGGAATACTTCACAGCAATTAAAAGGAATGGGTTAGATCTCTATGTGCCAATATGGAAAAAAATGTTGGATTGTTAAAACATTTTGAAAACATAAAAATGCAGAACAGTGATTACTGTAAAGTTCCATTTTTTGTAATATTTTAATATTATCTACTCTACAGTCCCATTTTTATCAATAATAATAATATTGTTAATTACATGTGTCCATGTCCATATATGTATAGGGAAAGCAATTCGGTAGAATGTGTCCTGTATTGCCGATAGTGGTTATCTCTGGAGGGTAGAATTTTGGGTCATTTTGAACAGTCTATAATATATTTCTGCAATGTTGAAAATTGTATAATTTGTATTAAAAAAATAATAACCAGACAAAAGCTACTACAAAGAGCACTAGGCAAGATCTTTCAGCTAAATTTTAAAATAAAGAAAATATGAACAAGTTAGACCAAGCAGAACAGATGAAAGGACATGCCATTTACCATACAATTGGAAGAAAACATATAATAGAGTATCCTGGCTAAAAATTTATAAAAATTTCTAACTGATCTAAATGTAATTTAAAGTTAACCGTTTCATTTGAGATTGAAAAACTTTCTAAAATGTGAGTCTACCTTCTTAATTTCTAAGTTGACTTTTTCTTCTGTTTATGGATCTTTTAGAGTCTCCAAGTCATCTTTGTAATAATTAGTTCTGACTGTGCAGGGCCACACTAAAGAAGGCAGAATTTAGACCAATCAAAGGAGACAGTCTCATAGTTACTTTTTAAACTAATCTGCAATATTGACATTTCCTTGTAACACATTTCTTCAAAAAAGTAGAGTATAGACAATTTTTATTTAATTGATGGTCATGGTTATCAGAGTTTAAAAAGTTATATGTAAATATTCAGTGTTTGAATCAATTCATGATATTCATGGGCTCTGAAGGGAAGCTATTGGTGTGTGGAGTATGTCCCTAACTATGAGTTGATGTCAGAGAGGGTGACCACGACCTCTCCCAAATCATCTGATTTTTTTCCCAGTAATTCACTTATTTATTCAACAAACATTTATTGAGAATCTACTATGTGCCAGGCAGAACAGAATATGCTGGTGATACAAAGATATATCAGACACAGTCACATCCTCAGGTAATTCGCAGTCTACTCGGGACCCAGCTACTAAAAACAAACTTTGGAAATATTAAACCATTTACAGACAAAACATTTAAAAATATTAATGATAAAAATAACTAACTTTTACTGAGCACTTACTATGTAATAAGTAATTACCATACGCGATCCCATTTAATTCCCACAACTACTGCATGGGGTAGGAATTAATAAGTCAGGCCTAGACAGGCTAAGTGCCTTGCCCAAACTCACATAGCTAGTAAGTGATAAGACTTGGATTTACACTCAGGCAACCTAATTCCAGAGGACGCATCCTTCTGAGAATGAGAGACACTTCTGTTGCTAGCCTCTTGATAAGGACACCAAGGTGAAGCAAAACATTAACAGAATAAAGAAATTAATTATGAAGAAAGTACAGGCAAAGTAGGAAGATTTCAAGCCATGAATCATACATATACTTAACCCACAAAGAGGATTACAGCAATTTATGGGATGATGTATTATTTATAAGCAAATAGGAAGTTACTGGAAGAATCATCAGCAGTGACACAAGGTAGAAAGCTGCTTTCCTGCATTTAAAAGCTCTTCTATACAGTTCTAGCCACTAACAATTCTAAATAAAGGCATCAGGCGGCCTCAGAGTACTCCGAGCTCTGTGCCATTAGAGATACAGTAAGTTCTTTCTGAGTACTGTCACTGAAGGGAGAAAAGGGCACAGTGCATGTCTGATCTGCCCATGGCCAAAGAGAAAGAAAAAGAGCTTCTCATTCACAGATTCGGTTTGAGAATCCACTGGGAAGGACTCTGATTGGTGGCCTAGGGAACTACAATTGCTTCATCTGGGTCATGGCCCACTCTGTGACCAGGAAGGTAGAGGTGTTACTAGAGATAGGGAATGCAGAGGATGCTGCGAAGACCAAGGACAGCCTCCACAGGTATTACTGCCATCAATTCATTCAACAGATATCTACTGATAACCTAAGATATGCCACACTGGGACACAGAAGTGAGTAAGACAAATTTCTAATCCTAAGGTACTTACAGGTTAATACAGAGAGAAAAGACATTAAATAGCATATGATTTAGATGAAAAGAAAAAATTACCATACAATAAAGCAATGGTGAACAATTGTACATGGTTTATAATTAAGTGCTAAATTGTGCGGTGCAGACCACAAGTGATATGGTTGTCTTAAAGAAAAGGAAATCAATACAGTAGTCACAAACATGAATTAAGCCTTAAAGGAGGGAGGATTTGGCTGGAAGAAGATAGGGGAAGAAATTCAGAGGAAAAGGCTATTATGAGTGGAGGGATGGAGAGAAAGGACAATCAGTGAGAAGACTGACTTGAGAAAAGCAGTGTGTGCAGTAGGTGAGAGCTCATAAACCACACAGCTAAGGCTGGTTACCCTCCGTCCCTGACCAGAATAATCTCAGTGGCCTCATGATGCTGGAAGGATCCACATGTGTCAGAATTTGATAGAAAACACACCCTTAATCAGAGGCTGAAGGGCAGAGTGAGGTTATCCACGGGGGTCTAGGAGGAGATCAAAGGTATTAGAACAGCGGACACCTTCCTGTGTGCATAATTTTCGAGAAGGCCAGCATAGCCACAAGGCCTGCTGGAGGGCAAACCATAACTTGAGTGCCGTATAGATTAAAATCAGTTAAAACCTCTCAAATACCATAATTTGGGAATCTCTACCTGACTTCCTGACTAAAATCTTTTTCTAAATTTCCAATGCCTTAGAATGAAATGCCATGTCTTAGTATGGATTTAGGAAATATATGGCCCTTGATCTAACACTTGCCTACCTTTATGGCCTCACTCCCACCTCTGCCTGATAAGGCTCTCATCATAGGGAACCATGGGCACTTCTCTGAAAGTTGGTTCATCTTGCCTTCTCATGCCCCTGGGTCTCCTGTTTGAGTGCCCTTTTTCTCTTCTCTGCTTAGCTAATTCCTACTTGTCATTTAAAACTCAGTTTGATGATTTTTTTCCTCTAGGAAGTATAGAATTATTGGTGATTATGGGTGATTTATGTAAGATTTATTGGCAGGGACCTGGATGCCAGTGGTTGCTGGGTGGGGGTCATTACGTTGAGGACAACAAAGCTGGGAAGCTGATGACTGAGAACCCATTTTGGGGAGATGAGAAAGATGCAGGAGACAGGGAGTGTGTGAGCCAAGACTCTAATCTTTTGGCACATACTCCATTGTTTCATAAAACTTCACTAATAAAACACAGATTCAAAGATGAAAATTATTAAGAATTTCAAGACAGCAAAACTCAAGAGCAGAGCCCTGTGTGACTGCACTGATCATAAGCTCATGAAGCCAGCTGCACATACATGTCTGTTCATACAGCACTGGTTATAAGAGCAAAATGTAAAAAACCAAATTGTTCATTAATAAGCAATGAAACAAACTATGGTCCTACTACACAGTAAAAAAATCATGTAGCCAGTAAAAAATAAGAGACAGATACTAGCATAGATAGCTGACCAAAACATTAAGAAGGTTATAGAATATTATGTACGCATTGATTAAAGTAGTAAATATAGTCGGCCCTCTCTACCTGTGGGTTCTACATCTGTGAAATCAGCCAACTGTGGATTCAGCCAACTGTGGACTGAAAATATTTGCAAAAAGATATTGTTGCTGACATATACTATGTAGTTAGGCCCACGATGATTGCGTCTGTCCTGAACACGTACAGACTGTTTTTTTGGTCATTATTCCCTTAACAATACAGTGTAACAACTATTTACATAGCATTTACCTTGTATTGCGTATTGCTTTTTTTTTTTTAATGCCTTCAGCACCCAGTCTTCCTAGGTGGTCTCCCATCCAAGTACTAATCAGGCCTGACCCTGCTTAGCTTCCAAGATCAGATGAGATCGGGCGTGTTCAGGGTGGCATGGTCATAGACTCCTTGTATTAGGTTTTATAAGTAATCTAGAGATGATGTAAATTTTACTGGAGAATGTATGTAAGTTATATGCAAAAACGACATCATTTTATATGAGGGACTTAGAGCATCCTTGGATTTGGGTATCACAGAGGTCCTGGAACCAGTCCCCTACAGATACAGAGGGATGTGTGTGTGTGTGTGTGTGTGTGTGTGTGTGTGTGAATGTCTACATAAAGGAACATTGGGAAGGATACTCAAATCCCCAAATCTCTTAAAAAATGATTAGAGGAGGAAGAAATTTTCTTATACCTGTAATATTTCAGGTCTTACATTAACATATAGTTTTTTAAATTAAAAATATGGTTAAAAAATTCAACTCTAACACCTAGAAACCTGTCTGAACCACAGTGAAATATGTTGGCTTCATTTCATTTCAGAACATAAAAAGACCATGGAAAATAATCTTCCTGACTTGTGAAAAACACTACTCATTAAAATTCTTACCATTTTTAACCTTTTCATTTAATTCTTACCATCACTGCTGGGCTCTTCAACAGGGGATGCTGAGTCCATACACTCTAGGACTCCCTTTGTGATCTCGACCACCTGAAGCCTCCTGACCGTGCTAAGGTCTGTATCTTTCAATCCTTCCTCTAATTGTTTGACCACCTCTTTTCCAGCATGGGAAGTCAGAACAGTAATCTGGAAATAAATCCAAGAATCAATGTGTCTACCTTCTCTGGTGTATACAGTGAGGACTATAACAGATTAGAAGTAGAGGAGAAGTACAGGAGAAGTCTGTGGAAGTGGCTGGCTACTGTCTTTAGGACAAAGAAGAGGGTTTAATTATAACTTAAAAATCAAATTTCATTTAACAGATTCTTTTGGGAGAGCCCTGGTGGAAGTGATCATCCCAAGGTCCTTCCAAACAGGCTAAGTCTACCGCAGAAAGTGACCTGTAAGAAGCCATCCCTGTGTTTTAATTTTTTAAGATTGCTCGGAGTTCTGGTAGTATCTGTTCTGCTTAAAAATGCTTTGATTTTACGAGGAAATAAAGGAAACAGGATCCTTAAATTCTACTCACTAAATGTGTTCTGAATATCCGAAAGCCTATATACTCCTTTCTCATGGTGATGCTTCCACGTAGATTTCTTTCCTTACTCTTCCTGGATTCAGTTAAACTGTTTTTGTTGTTGTTGTTCTCTTAACTCTAAAATGTACTCACCCTTGAACAGTATATCTGACCTGAAGGAATACTGAGGTGTTTGTATATAACTTAAATATTTTATTCCACCTGAATGAATATACTCTATGTTTTTATTAGCAGTTTTGTCTTGAATTTGAAACTCTGGGATGCAATTCTTTTTTGTACTTAGACATTTTTGATGGATGAAGAGGGATGAAGATGAAAGTACAGTATTTTTTAAATACTGTTTTTAAAAATCTGTCTGATGCCTGAGGTTACCAGAGACTGAAAGTGTTTTAACTCACACCCACACACTCAATGGAGTATGCAGTCATGACTTATTACATTTTTAAGATTATCTCCAGAATTTTAGAAATTTTCACTCTTGCACATTTGCTAATCCTAAGAAAATTTACTCAATTTGATGCCAAGATTTGATTAAGAACAACTGTAAATTTTAAGCGTACCCAGAAAATATAAATATAGAACCAATGTAGGCAGTTTACTAATTGCTTTACAAGTCCCCCAAATCGAAAAGCAGATGGCATATTCAGATTTTATTTTGATTTCAGTTTTCCCTTATAATTCACTTTAGTCCACATTTTTAGCACTCCTCTCTATGCTTAGCTGTGTACTAAAATTTGCACAAGTTATAGGAAAAAGGGAACATGTCTCCTACCTGCAAGGAGCTGAAAATCTAGCCTTGAAATTTATGTTCAATGTGTATGAAACAGAGAACAGTATAAGGATGATAAATAATGAAGCATCTAGATGGACTGCAATGGGAAGGTGGCTTACACCGCTAAGGTCAGCATCTCTTACCTCCAGGGAAGTGTAACTCAGAACTGTGCCTGTGGTCATATGTCTGCTGTACTGTTTGAACTGCTGGAGCCCATCTTCTACTGCCAGTTGCAGAGAAGTGCCTTGTGGTCTGAAACAACCTTCTCTTGGTAACATGCGGAGTTCTGAGATGCAGGCCTGCAGCCTAGCAAAGTTCCCTTTCACTTGCTGCAGAGAAAAATGAACCGAGGATACAAATCTTTAGTGACTCAGGTTTCAGATTAATTGGTAGTCTAACATCATTATCATTCATTCCTTAGGAGTCCCTTCTCTTCCTGAACATCTGTTTATGTGACCAACATTAACTGAATGCATACTGTGTTCTAGGCACTGCACTCAAGTCTTCCCTACATCAGAAGGAAGAAAACTTGCAGCCACAGGCCTTTGATTATGTGGAGTTACCAGAGATAGAAAAGCAAGTGTTTTAACTCATTCACTCACCCAAAGGAAGGTCCAGCTGTGACTGCTTAGTTTTACTTTGGAGTGGCCTGTAAACTGGAGGACTAGCAGGGTCACTCTTAAACATGTCTTCATTTCTCAGTCAGTCTAAGCACCAAGAGCTTCTCTATTCAAGAGTGATGTCATCCCAGAAATGAGGATGCCGATGTGGTTGATCATTTCGGAACTGGTAAGGTCCTACATAACCTGCTCCTCAGGATCACTTCAGTAAATAAGAGATGCTTGGTTTCGTCTGCAGTCAGCTCAAGGGGCAACAAATAAACTTCTTGGTTCTCCTTACCTTCCTTCTTAAAAACTTGCTATCAAGAAGTAATCTAATATAATCTGAGTCTAAATTAACGTCACGTCTCCTAAAAATATATACATTTTAATAAATGTGGAATGAAAATTTATGACACTATTTGAAGAAATTCCAAGCATCAATATCAGGTGTGGGTGGGTGGGAAGGAGTTATATTTTGGAAACCTTCCTCACCAAAGAGTGAATGAAAGTGAGCAATATTTGCAAATGTACATAAAATTCATAAGCATAAGTTACAATACTGCCAGGTACAAAGACTGCTTAAGTCAACACTGCTCGACTCACTTCCACAGCTACTTACTTTGCTTACATACTCCTCTCCCTAAGTTTCTGGGAACAACACAAGAAATAAGATATAATTCTAACACAAAGAGAACTTGCAATCTAGATAGAAAGCTAAAGATCCTACTCAAGAAAGAAATGAGAACAAATGAGATCACAGGTAGAGACTCGCAGCCTTTGAGTATTTCATCTCATGTACCCCTAAAAGAATGTGAAGAATAATATACTCCTTTATATATTTTTAAGTTGACATCTAGATTTTAAAATTCTGAGTGTAAGTAGTTGCTAAGGATATAACTTCCAGTATATTTTAAATATCAATATTTTAAAATAAAACTATAACATCAACCTTCAGAACATAATCCAATAGAATCTAAACACCAGAGAGATTTGATATTCACTATTAGTCAATTAAAAAGTACATGAGCAAGCTCTTTTTTCTTTTCAATAGATATTTATATTATTCCTTTTTCTCCTTGAACTCATATTTCCATTTCACTTTTCCCACACAGTTTTATCATAATATAATATAATTTTTTTGGTTGGCAATCTTTTATTGATCATCCTATCATACTTCTCTGCATCAAAAATATTTACATATTATAAGATTTTTAAAATTTCCTATAACCATAGGCTCTAAGGGATAATCTGAGTTATTAGAATTACTGTTCATATACGATTAATCAAAACAGCATATATCATTGATTTTAATAAATAACTATTGGCATTAAGCAGAAACTTTAATTGGAAATGCATTTCTTATTAGAATGGACACGCTGGGTTCTTTTTTCAATTAGTTCAGGTGTGTGTGAATAAATAAATTACATACCACTTGAATGACAGTGCATTTGGTATTAATTCTATTCTTATATTCTATTGTTATAATGCTGAGAAATCTTGTCTTCCTAAATATAAGATGCAATGTCAATGAAATTGTCAAATTCCTCTGAGTCATACATATATCTACCAATAAAAATTATTTTAGTGATCTATCAGCTGCCACTCAATTTGGTCTTGCTCCAATTTTGTGAAAATTGGAAACCACCTGGTTGCAAAAGACTTTTAACCCAGAGTCATAAATCATTGACTTTCTCGCACTGATAACCAACATTTTGAATTATTCCTTTGTTTGGTGCCTCCGGAAGTTTTAAAACTACATGGCAATCCATCACAGTAAGATTCATAATAGGGAAAAGATATGTACCTCTCATCTCTTCCTTTTTACTTTGGATTTTATTTGTGAAGTGAAACAAGGGTAATTGTGAAAGGGATGGTGGGAATGGAGAAGCAGCCTGACACCCTCATCACAGGTATAGTTAGAGAAGTTTTAGAAAAAAATACTAATGGAAATTCAGGATCTGTATATCAATTTAAAATTATCTATTTCTGTTTACTCTGGGGAGTCCTCTTGTGGCCCTATAATATATATATCCCAGTTTGAAGAGACTGTCATAGATTATGGATGCTTTAGGAGTTTAGAAAAAGAAAGGTAAGTGTTGTTGGAAAGCAGGTGAGATTGAGCTGAGAATTGAAAGGGTAAGATTTGTGAAAAAAATGCAGTATTTTCTGTGTGTATGTGTGTGTGTGGGAT
Source organism: Pteropus alecto (assembly GCF_000325575.1). NCBI lineage: Eukaryota > Metazoa > Chordata > Mammalia > Chiroptera > Pteropodidae > Pteropus > Pteropus alecto. Next base: position 1,270,843 of record NW_006430723.1, read on the forward strand.
GCAGTAGAGAGGCAGAAAGTTCAATACAAGCAATGGTATGGAGGATAAGAGTGAATATTATGTACCAGAGAGAATGAAAAAATGTGCCTGACAAGAGTAGAGGAGCTTGTTAAGAAGTAGTGGGCATTTTAGTTAAAGAAGTACTAGGTCTTAGCTCAGGCTTTTGATCCAAACAGACTCGAGTTCCAAACACGGCTCTCTCTCTTATTGGCTGTGAGTCCTTAATCCTAAATTCCCTCAGCTAGGAATTGGGGACAATGATGATACTGATCTTAAAGAGTAAGTATTAAATGAGTTAATTTATCACACAGTATGTACTCAGTGCTAGCTGTAGCTATTATTTTTATCACTATGAAACCCTGAAAGCACTTAAGACATTGCTGATTAAACAGAAGGGATTTGTACTGACTTAATGACTCTGTTCTACAATTGACAAAATAAAAAAAAAAAAAAAAGAATTATACTATGTAAATGACATAGACCCATCATTCACTTATTCATTTAAAAAATATTTATTATCAGGTACTTATGATGTACTAGGTACCTTAAAAAAGACATAATTCCTGATTTCCACTACCAAAATATGAGATAAGTAGCTTCAGAATACAAAGAGCTACAATAGAATGACATTTTCCAAAGTATGTTGATTGATTGTTGTCTATCTCACTAGAATACAAACTCCATTAAAGAGGAATCTGAACTGTCTCTTTATTACAATGTGTGCAGGGCCTAATACTGACTGAAACACAGCCGGTATTAAACAAATTAATTTTGAATAAATGGATGCATATATAATAAATTTCAGAGGGATCAAAAATATAAGTTAGAAAAGAAAACCTGTACATAGCTTCCAAATTTTTTTGTGATTTTTTCTTCTCTCATTTTTTTCTTGTGAGTTTTTAGTGTGGTGGAAGAGATTCTAGTTGTCCCTCAACATTTATCTTCTTCCTCAAGTACCAAAACTGTCGGTTTTTACATGGGCACTATGCTTATCTGTAATAATGGCTATATTTCCCAGTGTCTCATACACCTAGGAGTTTGAATATGGTTAGGTTCTGGCCAATGGTAAGCAGCGACAGGAGCCACTTTGCTAAATGGCTTTAAAGTGTGTGGGAGTTCCTTTGCTCTCCTTTTCCTCTCTTGCTTGCTAGACTACAGGCATAAGAGTGGCCAGCTTGGACCACAAGATAGCCAAATGAGAGCACTATTAGTCCAAGAACCCACTGTAGATCATATGTGATTTAAATAATTTCTTTGTTCTCATAAAAAGATAAAAGAATTGGTTAGACCTTTGCAGTAAGGAAATTCTTCTGAAACTGTTTTGAGAGATTAATCACTTTGGTCAGATTTATTTATATTAAGGGCACAATGGATATAAAGGAATTCTAATATTTTTATTATGATTCCTCTGTTATAATTCCTTACAAAAAGTTCAGGCTTATCTGTTTATACTCAGAAATTAAAAATAAGGAGTTATATTGAGGTGTTCATTTTGGGCAAGGTTCCTACCTGCTATCTCTCTTCACTTATGTTTTGAACTAACTCTGTATGTGTCAGACACTTATATAGGTCAGAGACAATGAATTTAAGGTAACATTTTTCCTTAAACAAAGTTTGAGTTGTTCTATACACAGGTAATGTTCCAGTGATTTTCTTGAGCTTTTAACCAGGGTTGACTTGTTATTTTGGAAAAAAATTTTGCAATTTTTCCTGAGTTGACGGTCAGTGGTTTTTACTCTAGAATGGTCTGCCTCTCCTAATAGAGTAATTAAAGGATCTAGGGATTCATCTAGTCAAAGGTACTGAGGAGTGCCAGATGCATATAACATAGTCACTTGAGGAGGGAAAAAAATGCTTTTACCTTTGTTTGGGACATGAGCACAATTCTCAAAAAGCCTTTTAGGCTGGATATCTTCCATTTGCCCTTCCAGTTCACTCTCTGCTTTTCTCTACTCCTATTCTGTGACAGAAGATAGATATCACAGCCAAATGTGGTTATGGGACAGACATGTGCAAGGAAAATGGCACAATAGAGGAACATATCTGCCACATGGCCATAAATATCACTATCACTTCCACTTTGCCCTCAGAATACTTATAAGATATATAATCACTGGATTATATACAGTGAGAGTTATACATTTTGACAATCCATTCACCAGTTTACAGACATTCTGATTGTTTCCTGTTTGGTGCTATTATGAATAATGTTACCATGAACATTCATGTGCATGTATTTGTGTGAATGGATTTTTTCATTTCTGTTGGGTACATTCCTGGGGGTGGAATTGTTGGGTTATATAGAAGGTATATATTTAAATTTTTAAGAAATTTACAAACTATTTTCCAAAGTGGTTTTATCAGTTTACCTTCCTCTCAGAAAGGAACGAGGGTTATAGTTTCTCCACATTCTCATCAACACTTGGTATTGCCTGTCAGTATTGTCTGTCTTCTTAATTGTAGCATTCTAGTGAGTGTGTAATGTCACCTTTTTCTTTAACTTTTTATCTTGAAATAATTACAGATTCATAGAAATTTGCAAAAATTATACATAGAGGACCCGTGTATCCTTCACCTAATTTCTTTCAATGGTTACATCTTATATAACTATAGCACAATTTCAGAACCAAGAAATTGACCTTGGTTCAATATATGCATAGAGTTCTATATCATATTATCACATCTGTAGATTCATGTAACCATCACCTCAATCAAGATACAGAATTATTCCATTACCACAAAGATGTCCCTCGTGGTACCCTTTTATCGTCATCTCTACCCTGAACCATTCCTAACCCTTGGCAACCATTAATCTGTTCTTATAATTTTGTCATTTGAAAGTGTTATGCAAATAGAATCAGAGTGCTTGAAAAGAATGTAACCATAACAGATTGGCTTTTTTGTCCACTAAGCATAATGCTTGAGATCCATCCATATTGTGTGTCAATAGTTCATTTCTTTTTATTGCAGAGGAGTATTCTATGGTATGGATATACTAGTTTGTTGAATCATTAACCTATTAAAAAAAATTCTAGCACTATGTTGAATAAGAGTGGTGAGCACAGACATCTTTGCCTCATTTCCAATCTTAGGGGTAAATTCAGTCTTTTATCTATTAAATATAACGTTAGCTGTAGGATGTTGAACTTTGTCAAATGCTTATTCTGCCTCATTTGATATGATCATGTGATTTTCTCCTTTGGCCTTTTAATATGATGAATTACTTTAATGATTTGCAAATTTTGAACCAATCCTGTATCCTTGAAATAAACCTCACTTGGCCATGGCATAGAATTCTTCTTGAATACTGTAAATCATATTTGTTAATATTATATTAAGATTCTTTTTTCTTTGCATCTATATTCATGACGAATATTGGTCTTTAGTTTTCTTTTCTTTTTTTGTAATCTGTCTATTTTTGGTATTAGGGTAATGCCTGGCCTGAAAAAATGAGTAAGAGTTCCCTTCCCTTATATTTTCTGTAAAAGATTGTATAAAATTCATTCTTTAAACATTTGGTAGAATTCTCAAGGAAAACCATATGGGCCTAGAAATTTTTTTCAAGAGTTTTAAAATTATGAAGTCAAGTTTTTCATAGTTATAGGGCTATTTAAATTATTTCATATTAGATTATTGTAGTTTTGCTCTTCAAAGAATTGGTCCATTTCATCTAAGTGTTCAGATTTATGCATGTAATCTTGTTCACAGTATTCTTATCTTTTGGAAGTCTCCTGGGTCTGTAATAATACTCCCTGTTTCATTCCTAATGTTGGTAAGTTATATATTTTCTATTTTTCTTTGTCTTGCTGGAGGTATGTCAACTTTATTGATCATTTTAAAGATTAGCTTTTTGTTTCACTAATTTTCTGTTTTTCTGTTCTCAATTTCATTGATATATGCTCTTTATTAATTTCTACCTTCTGTCTGCTTTGGGCTTATTTTACTCTTACCTTTCTAGTTTCTTGAGGTTGGGAGCTTAGATTATTGATTTGAGACTTTCTCTATTTTAATGTAAACATTTAGTGATATAAATATCCTTGTCAGTACTGCTTTAGCTGTATCCCACACATTTTGACATGTTGTATTTTGTCATTAAATTCAATGTATTTTAAAAATTTATTTTAACATTTGTTCGTTGACCCATGAATTATTTAGAAATGTGTTGTTTAGTGTCCAAGTGTTCATAAATTTTCCTGCTATCGATTTCTAATTTGATTCCATTGCAGTCAGAGAACATTCTGTGTATGACTTCAACTCTTTCAAATTAGTTGAAGTTTCTTTTATGGCCCAGGATATAGTCTATTTTGATAAATATTCTGCGAGTGCTTGAAAAGAATGTGTATTCTCCTGTTGTTGGGTAGATTATTCTATAAATGTTGATTAGTTCCTGTTGGCTAATATTTCTCTATATCTTTGTTGAGTTTCTCTCTAGTTATTCTATCGATCATGAAAAAAAAGGTATTGAAGTCTCCAACTAAAATTCTAGATTTGTCTATTTCTTTCAGTTTTATCAGTTTTTGCTTCACATATTTCACAGCTCTGTTGGTTGGTGGGTATGCATTTAGAATTGCTGTATTTTCTTGTGGGATTGACTCTTTTATCATTATCTAATATCCCTCTCTGTACTCGATATTTTTTGCTCTGAAGTCTACTTTATTTGATATATTAATGCAGCCAATTCTGCTTTGTTTTGATTAATATTATGGTATATCTTTTTTCATTCAACCTACTTTTATTGTATTTGAAGTTAGTTTCTTCTAGGATTTGGTTGGGTCATCCCACCTCCCACCCCGCCCCACTCTGCAATCTCTTTCTTTTAATTGGTGTATTGAGACCATTTACATTTAAGGTAATTATTGGTATGTTACTCTGCCAATTTCTTTGTGGTTTTATGTTTGTTCCCTCAGTTTTTTTTGTTTCTGTTTTCTTTTACTATCTCCCTGTGGTTTACTTAAATATTATTTTTAGAGTTTCATTTAAATTTATATATAGTGTTTCTGAGTCTATCTCTTTGTATGATTTTTAAGTGATACATACATTCTTATAGTCTACTGGTGTCGACATGTTACCAGTTTGAATGTGTAGAAACCTTTATGTTCTTTAAGTCTCTTTACCCACTCCTGTTTATACTGTAATTATCTTAAATATTTCCTCTATATCAACAATCACATCAGACAATGTTATAATTTTTGTGTCAACTGTCAAATATGATTTAGAAAACTCACTAGAAAGTCTATTATATTTATCCATATTTTCTTTCCCTGTTCTTTCTTCCTTCTAGATATTCCAAAATTTGTTATTTTATAGTTTCCTTTCTGTTTCAAAAACTTTCTTTAACCATTCTATTAAGGTAGGTCTGCTGGTGACAAATTCTCTTAGTTTTCCTTCATCTGAGAATATTTTTATTTCTGATTCATTCCTTAAAGATATTTTCACTAAATACAGAGTTCTGGGTTAACACTCTTTTACTTTCAGCACTTGAAAAATGAGACACTTTTTCTGGCCTCCTCTGGTTTCTAATTTAAAAAAATCTATTATTACTTGATTTTTTTACCTTATAGGTAAGGTGACAGTGCTCCGCTTTCAAGAATTTATCTTTAGTTTTTAGAACTTTGATTATGATGTGCCTTAGAACAGATTTCTTTGCATTTATCTTGTTTGGGGCTCACCAGCCTCTTGTTATTTAGATTTACAGCTCTTGCCAAATTAGGGAAAATTTTAGTGATTAGTTCTTTGAATATTTTTTCAGCCTTATCTTCCTTTCCTGTTCCTCCTGGACTCTGATGACATAAATGTTGGATTTTTGTTATGGTTTCACAGGTCTCTACGGTTTTGTTCATTTTTTAAAAGTTTATTTTCTCTGTTATTCAGATTTGGTAATTTCTATTCTATCTTCGAGTTCACTGATTCTTTCTTCTGACCTCTGCATTCTGCTGTTGAGCCTATCCACTGAAGATTTTTGCTTTTCGAAGTCCAGTTATTGTATTCTTCAGGTTTAAAATTTCTATTTGGTTCTTCTCTATAATTCTTCCTTGGTGAGAATTTTTCTATTTTTCTATTTGTTCCAAGCATGTTCATAACTATTGTTGAAGCATTTTTACTATGGCTGCTTCAAAATCTTTTTCAGATAATTCTAACATCTCTGTCATTTAAGTACTGGTGTTGTTGTTTTCTCATTTAAGTTGATATTTCCTTGGTTCTTTATGAGTGATTTTCTTTATTGTATTCTGGACATTTTGGGTATTATGTTATAAGACTCTGGATTTTATTTAAATCCTCTGCTTAGCAGGCTTCCTCTGACACTATGCCAATGGGGGAAGTAAGGTTTTCAGATAATTATTGCCAGGTGGGGTGTGACTCTATTTGGCTTCTGATTATGACCCAGAAGGGAGGGTGCCTTGTTACTTCTGGGTAGGGGTGGAGTTTCAGTCTTCCCACATGGCCCCACTGACATCCTGGGTATGGGGAAGCTTCATTACCACCAGCAAGGCATAAAAGTCATGGCTTTCTACTAGGCCTTCACTGACACCAACCTGCTTAGGAAATAAAAAGGTACCCTGCTGCCACTCTCATATGTCCTCCACTCTGCCTCCTCCAATACCACCTGAGGGCCAGAGATATTGTTAATGTTGGCTAGCAGGGTGGGAGTCCAAGCTCCCACATGGTGTCCATAGAAACTAGGGGGAGGAGATCTTGTTCTCAACAGGTAGGGATAAAAGTCCTGGCTCTCCAGTAGGACTTGTCCAACTATTCCAGCAGCAAAGTTGCCTCAGGAAGGGGATGCACTAGAACCACTGAAGTCATTCCCATCCCTGTGGTCCTGAATTTTGTATAGGGGAGAAAATGAAAATTTGAGTTGAGGAGGAGAGACAGCTCTCTACATGTGAGAGAGCTTTGTAAAAGCACTGCCCCTAGCTCAGCCTTTGTCTTCTGAAACCCTAAGGGGAGTTTCACTTGAGTCCTATGTGAAACTGCAGAGAACATATTTTCATGTTTCTGCACAGTTAGGGTTTCTAAACAAAGAAGACTGGAACTTGGGTTAAATAACAAATCTTGGAAGTTAAAGGGTGATTGAATAGCCAGAGATCGAAAACAATCATGGCGAGATTGGATTAAATATGGCAGAATGAGAGACGTCCCCAGATCTCTCTCCTTGAAACAACAATAAGCTGAACATCTAAAACTCAACAAAAAACACCCAAACAGTACACCAGCACGTCTGAGTGTAGGATCTGTGCATAAAAGCTACTACAGGTCAGAATCCCGGGTGTTGGGAGGTGGACTGGGATAAAAAAAGAAGCTGCCTTTCACAGCCGGAGCTCCCTGTAGGAGTAGAGGGAGGGGAGAAGGTGCAGCGAGTTCCCTGAACAGCCCTGCTTGGGAGTGCTGTGAGCACCACATGGCCGGCGGCAGGGCCCAGTCATTAGGGCAGAAGACAGAGGAACGGGGATGGCAGAAAAGCAGGGATGTCAGAGAAACAACAGTTGCAAAACCAAGGCTGAGGCACAGCTCCCATCCTCCAACCCAGAGAGCCCCTCCCCCCATATCCTCTGAGACTGATCACTGCGGCGCCTCAGGGGAATCTGAGCAAACGCTACTGAAATTGTTGCTAACACTGACAGGAACTGAGACTGAGGGTAGCGAGCGTGATTAAACATTTATAAGGAAAAAAAGACATTATTAAGACTTTATATAAAGCAGAGATCCAAGAGGCTTAGACGCCACCTACTGGAAACCAAAAGAAAAACACCTTATTTGCAACAGGCTAGGGACCATTATATAATAAATCTTTCTGCGAAAAAAAAAAAGCACAACATACTTCCATTAATGCCCAGGTGGAGAAATAGTCCATTAAACACCATGAACGACCAAAGTGACAAGGCATCTTACAAAGAAAGAGAAAAATCTCCAGAAAATAAGCCTACAGACATAGATATATGTGACTTAAATAACAGAGAATTCAGGATGGTACTTCTGAAAAAACTCAATGAGATCTGAAACGAATCATATCAACAATTTCAGGAACTGAAAAACAACTAGATGAGTAGAATGAGTTCTTTAGCAAGGAGATTGAAACCCTCAAACAAACAAATAAACAAACAAAACCAAATAGACCTTCTGACGATGAAAAACACACTGCAAGGTTGAAAATTGAAATAACAAGTTTGGGAAATAGAGTAGACCAAATAGAGGAAAGGATCAGTGATATTGAAGACAGTAATCTAGAAATAAATCAGAAGGAAGAAGAGAGAAACCAAAGAATGAAAAATAATGAAAGAGAAATACAAGAACTAGCTGATACCATTAGGAGAGGAAACATAAGAATAATGAGAATTCTCGAAGGGGAGGAAAAGGAGCAGGGATTAGAAAGCATTTTCAGACAAATGGTTGATGAGAATGTCTCGAATCTAAGGAATGAGCTGGAGCTCGGAATTCAAGAAGTCAACAGAACACCCAATTATCTCAACCTCAAAAGGCCTTCACCAAGACACACTGTATTAAAATTATCAAAAATCAATGACAAAGACAGAATTCTTAGGGCAGCCAGGGAAAAGAAGACAGTAACCTATAAAGGAAAACCCATTAGATTATCGTCAGACTTCTCAGCACAAACCTTACAAGCCAGAAAGGAGTAGAATCACATATTCAAACAATTAAATGAAAGGAACTACCTGCCTAGAATAATGTATCCAGCTAAGCTCTCTTTTAGATATGAAGAAGAAATAAAAAATCTTTTTAGACATAAAAAAGCTAAAAGAATTTTCTAACACAAGGCCTACATGACAGGAAACTCTGAAGAGATCATTCTACCTGGAAAAAAAAAAAAGATACAAAACTATGACTAAGATGACTAACAGTCAGAAAGAAACAACTCTTATTAAGATCAGGGTATTGTACACTTTAATATTACATAATGGTTAAAGGTTAAAAAAAAAAATTTTAAAAAAA
>NW_006430723.1:1283248-1289523 GCF_000325575.1 Pteropus alecto
ATATTCAGAGCAGCATTATTCACAGTGGCCAGGACATGGAAACAACTGAAGTGTCCTACAATAGATGATTGTCTAAAGAAGCTGTGGTATATATATACAATGGAATACCCCCCAGCCATAAGAAGAGATGAAATACTGCCATTTGTGACAACATGCATGGAAATAATCATACTAAGCGAAATAAGCCAGACAGAAAAGGTTGAAAATCACATGATATCACTTATATATGGGATATAAACCTAAAAGCAACAAATGAACAGGACAGACAAACAAACAGAGACTCATGGACATGGAGAATGGACTAATGGTTACCAGAGAGGAGGAGGGAGAAGAGAAAATAAAATAAAATCTTGGGGGGAAAAAAAAATAGCCAGAGACCTATAGAGAAATTTGGAGACTAATTTCCCTGCGTTTGCATTTCAAATAGGTGTGTGTGAAAAGAGTCAGTTGCTTATATTCTAAAGGTCTGTAAAAGCCAAGGTTTCTCTCCCTTCCTCAGGAGTGGAGGGGGCCAAGATGTGGCCTATTTAAACTCCCATATTAATAATTTTGAGATTCCTCTTTTGCAGTACAAACACCCTTTATGCACAGAATGACATCTGATCTCATTGTGTTGCCTGTGTGGTACTGGGTGTGAGAACAGGCACAGTTATTTCTAAGTAATAACTGTGATCTCTTCCCCAGAAACTTCGTATTTGCTTTCAAGATAAAATGAACAAATGGTAAATATACTCACCACAAAGGGGAGGATGCACTCGTGCTGATTTTGTATCATGTATAAGCTGAGGAGGGACATGCGGCTGGGGCCCATCAAGCTGCAGGCTAGAGAGAAAAAGTTTTGCAGAGCCTCACAGAGATTGGAGCAGATGTCAGCCCAGGATGGTAGAGTGACATGCACAATGAGAAGCCTTGGAGGTTGCTGGTAAATCTGTGTGTGGGGCCCTTTACCAGTAGTTCGCCCATGATACATGGCAGCCAGACCAGAGGTGGAACTGCAGCCACTACCTGGATATTCTCTACACCTATAGAGAAGGAGCGAGAAATCATTGGCTTTCATAAAACTGAATTATGTACTCTGTTGAAACAATGAACATGGGTCTAGGGGATTAAGTCCAGAAAGAAGTCAGGCTGGGTACTAACTCAAGCTTCTCTACTCCACCCTCCTCCCTTTTTTTAAAAAAATATATGATTCCATTTATGTGCAATGTCCAGAACAGGCAAATCCATAGAGACAGAAAGTAAATTAATGGTTGCGAGAGGTCGAGGGAAGAGGGAATGGAGAATGACTGCTAATGGATAAGGTGTTTCTTTTACAGGGATGAAAACATTCTGAAATTATAGAGTGTAATGGATGTGCGCACTTGTGAATATAGTAAAAACCAATGATTTATACACCTTAAAGTGATGAATGTTATGGAAGGCTAACCCATCTTAATAGCTCCTAAGGGATCTAGATGTTTGCCTGTAATGTAAAGCTGAGAATTCTTAGAGAGATGTTGAGTGGAACTAATCAAAAGATACACAAAAGTCAAACTTCAGTTTCAGAGTAAGCTATCTGACCTCATAAATTTTATTATTGTATTGTATTGTAATTTATTTCTATGATTGCCTTTCTCACTATATTGTGGGCTTTCCAAGGGTAGAGAACCTGTTTTGTCAACTTTATTTATCAGTGTTTAGTACATTGTTTTTTTGGTACATAATAACTTAAAAACAAAATAAAAATATGATTACTTTCCCCTTCAAGACTTGTTCAAGATCCTTCATGACTTGACCTTCAATCTAATTGGACAAATTCTTAGAAAAATATATCTAACTAATACTAAATCAAAAACAAGATTTTAAAACATAAATACTCTATAACCACTGAAGGAGAAATTTAACTGGTAGTCAAATATCTACCCATAAACTATAGGGTCAGATGATTCTGCTGATAAGTTCCATCAAACTCTCAAAGACCAAGAATTTCAATCTTAATTTCTTTCAGAGAATAAGAGAGGGAACACTATTTAATTAATTTTACTAGGTTAGCATAACCTTTGATACCAAAATTGGATAAGAGTATTATAAGAAAAAAATTATAGGATAATCTCATCCATGAACTTAGATGTAAAAATCCTAAACAAAATATTAGCAAATTGAAAATAGCAGTATATAAAAAAAAAATGGAAGAAGTAAAACTCATTGTTTGCAGATGATATAATCCTGTATATAGAAAATCTAAAAATTCTACAGTTTTATAATTTTCTCCAAAAGGTCTCCTTGAAGAGGAATTTTCCACTCAATGACTAACCTCGTAATCAGTTCTTTGTTCTGCTTTTGTAGACATGCTTGCTGCATAGGCCAAAGGGCAGGAGATCAACTGAAGACTCACCTTCCCCTTTGCTTGCTCTGTCTAGATAACAGATGTATCGAATCTCATGCTCTGTAACTGCCTATAGCCCATAGCAACTCCCGTGCTCTGTAACCGCCTGAGGACAAATTAACCAACTGGCTCATGCCAACGGTAACTGTGCTGACAAGTCCTATAAAAGGAAGTTTACCCCTGAGCTCAGGGCCCAGATCTTCAGAGCTCTAGCTCTTCTGGGACTGCCAGCTTAATAAACCTGAGTTGTCCAACTCTCTGAGTGGTGCTTGGTTTCTCGCCAGTCTGATTTTTCTGCAACATCCTTATCTTTTATTAAATTTTATTCTTAGAGATTTACTGGTTTTAATGTTAATTTACATGACATATTTTAAAATTTTGTATTTAGTTTGTTGCTAATGCATAGAAATAAAATTGATTTCTGAATATTGATTTCATATTCAACAAACTTGCTGCACTCTCTTACTAATTATAATTATTTGTAGATCCTTTTGGATTTTTTTTGTTCACAATCCTATAATCTGTGAATAAGGACATGCACGAGGATATATGAACAAAATAAGATCATAGCAACAAAAAGACTATTCATAACAGTCTTATTCACAAATACCCCAAATTACAAAAAACATATGTCAATTAACACTAGAATGGACAAATTCTGATATAGTCACACATACAGCAGTGCAAACGAGTGGACTAGTTACATGGAATAATATGGATGACTCTAAGAAATAATATTGAATAACAGAAGCAAGACAAAGAATACATATAGCATAATTCCACTATTCACATAGATTTTTAAAATAAGCAAAAATAAATATATTGTTTAGAGGTGTGTACATAATGGTAAAACTATTTTTAAAAAGCAAGGAAATGATTATCATAAAAACAAGGGTAGTGATTTTCTCTAGAAAGGAAGGAGGGCATTATGATTAGAAGGGACAAAAGGGGAGGTCCTGCAGTATTGGCAAGGTTCTGTTTCTTGACTTTTATTGTGGTTGCATGGGTGCTCACTATCATTATAAAACTATATGTTCATATTTTATGAAATACTCTATACATTATATTTAACAATAAAAATATTACAAAAAGAACATTAGGACAAGCATAAAAGAAAATATTTTTTAGATTACAAAAACATATCTCCACTTCTATGAGTGAAAATGATTCTATATAATTGCTTTTTAGCTAAAGAATGCACAAAAATAAAAGCTTATTTGATTTCCCCTGGGTCCAGGAGAAAGGTATTTATGATAATTTTCAGAAATATTTTGGAATTTAGGATCTTTAAAAATAATCTAAGTGCATAAATAAATGTGTTTCTCAAAATGAATCTGTGAAGTTAGTCTCTTTCAAACTTTTCTCTTTAGATAGTGGAGGTCAACATTCGTTCATTCAACAATTTTTTATTGAGCTCCAATTTGTACTGGGTACAGATGAACAAATAAATGAATGAATATGTTAATCTGTTGAAAGTAATCTTGAACCAGAAATCAAAATCAATGACTAATATATTTACCAAGAGAGCACACATCATAAATATCTTTTAACTGTACTTTTAAAAATTAAGTGCATGGGACCAATGTAATGCTGACACACAGACAGGTTCACATAGACAAACAGGCAGCCAGACAGAGGCCTTATTTAATATCGAATGAACTTCTATTCTCCTTGCCTATCTTCCCTCACATCTGAAACTCTTGCCATTTTAGAGTATAGGTAGTTCTCACTTTTCATGATTCCAATATACACAAATCTCAAATCAAATACAGTTTAGTTAACACCAGCGCCATCAACATAGTTCAGATTTCAGTTACCATAGAATATTAACTGTGAATAATCACATAAAGTACAAATGACAGCTAGCTCTTCAGTCCACAAATCAGAGGCACATCATGATCGGAGTATAGATCATGTCATTTCTTTCAAAGTTTGTCAGTGACCATCACTGCAGATCCCTTACTCAGTTTAAGCACAGACAGTAAAGTGTATGGTTGTTTTATCTCCTTATCTCCTAGTGATAAACCCAAGTGACATTTTTACAAAAATGAGTAATTGAAAGAGGGAATTGGCCAAAAAAAAAAAAAGATGAGAGTGTAGAAAAGAAACCATAAGTGACATAACACTGAAAGTGAAAGTTGACTAAAAAATAAATGGAGTGAAAGAAGAAAGAGCTGACTGTGAGAATATTGACAGTAACATCATCTGATAGACTAGATAAGCAGCCAGAGGAATTTAGTGAAAGTGAATTTATTGATATAAATGAGGAAAGCGGTTATGACAAAAAATATGAAAATATCGCAAAGTGCTACTGGCGAAAACTTCATATTGGAGAAACTCTTGGAGATATTTTACAAAATTAAAGAGCAAAAAATAAAATGTTGGAAGCTGTTTCAAACTTAGGAGTATAACAATTGGCTAAGGCATTGAAAAGATGAGTGCTCTATCATGTTATTGTTCAAACTACTCTTGGGAAGTTTTTACAAAGAAAGAAAATACTTTGATTTCCAATCTTTCTAATATTTTAAATTACAGTGTGCTAAATAGATATTAGTTTCATTATTTTTCATTTTCCTGTATACTTTATAACTGACAGTAAGAGGGCTTTTAACGTTTTGACAATTTTCATAGGTCCTGGAACAAATATAATTTTCCCATTGATTATTAAGATCACTTTGAATGGTTTCAGCTTGCACAGTCAATTTTAGATCCCACACCGTGTGCAATTCCAAGACTGTAGTTTAAATGAGGTAAGAGGCAGCTCTCTTCCTTATATTCTCAAACTTGATCAATTAATGTATCTGATGTGTCTGGGCATAGTATTAACCAGCATCTCACTATTTCTGACCCTATACTCTCCACTTTTGCTAAGAATATTCACTTACTGGTGTCTCCCTGCAAACTGGTTAAACCTGGGACTGGGCCTTGAGCCAACAGAAGTCAAGTTACTCCTTTGCTAAAAACCCTTCAGTGGCTTCCAATTACACTTGAAACAAAATCCAAAATCCTTATCCTGGCTCCAAAATTCTGCATGTGTCTCCTTTTCAATTCTTCATCCTCCTGTCTTGCCATCCCCAGCCCAACCTCTCCCACCCCATCCCTATCCTGGGGTTCTTTCTCAAATCCACCAATGGTGGGCCTCTTGCCGTGCCTCCCACTGTCATTCTTTTCTGAGTATTCCCCTCTTTTACCCTCATCCTTTAGGTCTCAGACTTTAGGTCTTAATAAGTTACTGCCCCTTTACATACCCTGATAAAATCGCCTAGACCATGCATTTATAGCTCTGAACATTTTGTGTGTGATAAATGATTTAACGGTTCCCCCTTCCGCAGGGCTTCATTAAAAATTTCGTGGAATCTAAGCACTTTTCCCTTCGTGGGGCCCTTCCTCATTTAAAAAATAAAATAAAAATCGATAATTTTCGTGGGTCCTAAAAATTCACTTTTGTTCTGATGTAAGAAAATAGTCAAAACATTTTCTTTAATCTTAAGAGTTCACTGTTTTCTTCTGACTTTACAAGTTAGAAGATTTTCGTGCCCCCGCCCCCGTCCCCCAAAGTGTCGTGTGCCCTAGGCCACATGCTTACTCTGCCTGATGGATGTGTAACCAGCCCGCAGGCCTGCGAGAGTCTACTCAGGAGACACGGCGTCTGCCTGTCCTGTCCTCAGACACGATTGTCGAGGAACGACCCGGACCGCTGGGCGTCAGATGGTCCCCGGCGCCTGCCAACATCTACCTGTGGACAGGCGCAAGCTGGCCCAAGCCCACCCTGCGAAGTAGCTTCTCCTCTTTCCTCCCTGAGGCCCTGCTCTTGCCCCGAGCCGTGGAGAACCGCGGGTGTCGCTCTTTTCTGTGGTAAAGCCGAGACCGCATTACCTGACCCTCCGGCTCTTCGCGCGCGTCTGCGCCG
>NW_006430723.1:1289564-1292176 GCF_000325575.1 Pteropus alecto
CTCACGCGCGCGCCGCCTCAGGGGTCGCCCCAGGCTGCGCCTCAGGGCCACGTCTCCTAGACGCGGGGCGCCGGGGCACTGCCTTCTTTGGCTCTTAGGTGGGGTTTTGGATCTCTGTTGCGAATATTATGCTAAACTTGATACTTCCTTGTCGGCTACCCTCCAGGAAACATTCCAGTGGCACTCGCGTGGTGTTCTTGGCTTGAACTTCTCTTCCTTATCTTTCATTCATTAATGGAGTCAGTCATTCTTTCATTCAATAAATATTTGTTGAGAACACACTATGTGCCAGGTGTTGAGGGCACACCGTGTGCCAGGCACTGTGCTAGGACTGGGATCCAAGGGACACATAGACGATGGTTCCTGCCCTCATGGAAGTTTAGTCTTCCCTCAGGAGCTCTTTAAAGTCTTTTCAAATCTCTCTGCCCTCTCTCCTCACTCGTTTTCATTTACTTGGAGTTGAGTCTTATATTCCTTTTGGCAAAATCCAGTTGGAGTGTCCTGGTCCTCATCAGTTGGCTGCTCTGGGTCTTCGATTTTATCTGTTGAATAAGAATTTTTCTCCGAATTAGCCCACAGGAGAGGAAAAGATAATGCTACTACCAAACCAGAAACGGACAAGCACTCTCTCCTGTTTCTCTCTTTACTATCTTCTCCCCCTCTCAGTTCATTGCCTGAGATACAGGTTGGGGAGGGGAGGTAAATTTACCAATGAGTAGTTCAAGACAGGTTAGACCAATAGGAAGAGTCACTTGCCTGTGTTCTAGTCCCACTAAATTACTTTTGCTCCTCTCAACCTCAGAGTAACATCAGCATATTTAACCCAGATATCTCAGGTGTTGCAATCAGATGTCCAACAGACTTCCTATGTTTCAATGTAAAGGGTAGCATCTCAACAGGTCTTCTTTTCCATATAGTCCAAATTAGTCTTCCTGTCTCTAATATCGAGATTATCTTTTACGCTTATGTTAGAATTATCCTTGTGAAAATTTATTTGGTCATGTCATTCTTTGGTTTAAAAACTATTTGTTTCCTTTTTTAGTTACAAGGTCTTTTATAACTGACCCCACCTATCTTACCAGGCTCAACTCCAACAATATCTTTAATTGGCTCCAAACCACACCACTCATTGCTCCTAGCTACAATAAATTTCTCTCTGTACTCTCTATACCAGCAGTCCTCAACCTTTTTGGCACAAGGGACCGGTGCTCCTATGAGAATCTAATGCCTGATAATCTGAGGGGGAGCTGAGCTGGTGATGTTAGTGATGGGGAGCAGCTGCAAATACAGATGAAGCTTCATTGCTCACTCACTTGCCACTCCTGCTGTGTGGCCTGGTTCCTAACAGACCACCGACCAGTACTGGTCAGCGGCCCAGAGGTTGGGGACCCTTGGTCTAGGTGAGTGATGATAAAGTCCTGAACTCTGATAATGGACAGAAAAGGATGGATTTAAGTTATTTATGAGGCAGAATTTTCAGGACACGATGACTCCTTACATATGGAAGTGGCAGGCAGCCTCCAAGATGGCTCTCCCCAAATCCTTATATTTCACCTTTATGTAGTCTCTTCCCACAGTGCATCACGGTTAGCCTGTGTGATGAGTAGAATATGGCCGAAATGATTGTATGTAATTTCTGAGGCTAGGTCATAAAAGATATTTTGGCTTTCGCTTTGCTCTTTTGGATCACTTGCTCTGAGGAAGCCACTCCATGTTGTGAGGACATTCAAGCGGCCCTCCAGAGAGGTCTACGTGGAGGGGAACAGAAACTTACTGCTAATATCCAGAACCAATTTGCCAGGCATGGAAGTAGGTCAGCCTGGAAATGGATCCTCCAGCAACAGTCAAACCTTCAGATGACTGCAGTCCATCTAATATCTTAACTGTAAACTTATGAGAGACTGGGAGTCAGACCATCCAGCTAAGCTACTCCCAAATTTATAATATAGGGAAACTGTGAGAGATAATAAATGTTTGTTGTTTTAAGCCACTACATACTGTTGTTAACTTGTTACATTTGTTATGCAGCTCAGATAACTAATACTAATGGAGGATAAAGGAGGAAAAAGCAAGGATTACCTGCAAAAAAGCTGTAAACTGGAGGATTAAATGCTTGAAGAAGGAACAGAGGTTGGGATGAGAGAGATGGTGAGTTATGCTCAGGCTTTGTGTTTGTCTCTTCAGCAGGATCCAAGTGGACATATCCATTTTTGCTTCTCACCCTCAAAGACTATTCTTGGACACTCGGTTCAAATGTCACTTCTGTAAAACCTTCTCGATTTTCTCAGGCAAAATCTGTCCCTCCTGAGCACTTATTGTATATTATTATAGCAAGTGTGAATTACTTTGTATTGCAATTATCTATTTGCAGTTATTTGCTACATATCTGCCTCATACATTGTGGGTTCTCTAAAACAAGGAATGAATACACACACACGCACACACGCACACACACACACACACATATATATATACATACACATACTATATTAATTTTCTACTTCCGATCTAACAAATTACCACAATCTTAGTTGCTTGAAATAACGCAAATTTATTATCTTATAGTTCTGCAGGTTAGCAGTCCAGCACCATCTCACTGGACTAACATCAAA